>NW_013667098.1:272869-274464 GCF_000517525.1 Limulus polyphemus
ATTATACTTGAAGCTAATGTATGGTTTTTACATAAATGAAATTTTTGTAACATTTCAATGTCAGTCGTAAGAGACAAGCACGTACATTGCCAGTTCGAAAATGAAAATGGTATAATACACAGGTAAGTGTCATATCGGATGAGAAATTGGCTTGATAGTCATTTATTAATAACTTAAACAATTTATCTGCTAAATAATACATAATAATAAATTAGTATGAAGAAGACTATGTATGGTTGAAAGATACATAAATATAAAATGATTATAAGGAACAAAAAACAAAAAAAAACAAACATAGTGAACACAACACGTAGATAATACATTATATCTCAATATGAAGCTTTATCCACGAAATTGAGATTTTGGCACCATGGCTTGATATTCCAACTCTACAGTCTTTCATTTCCTTTAAGATACGTCTGTTACTGTTATAGAAGATTAACTGAATAGATCGACTATTTAGACAAATGATGGTCATGTGAACTCGAAACTTTTGATGAGTTTTTCTCGATTTTCAAAGCACATTATTTGATCCAAACAGCCAGAACTGACTCTGAGGCCTAAACTTTTAAAAACATTTGACGGTTTCAAATAATCTTTCAACAAAACGTTCAAACATTTCTGCCAATGCTGCCTCAAGATATAATTATTTTCATATATTTTCTAATTATTGCTTATCAAATCATTTAAACTCGAATTATACACGAAATGACATATTACCAGATTCTAATTAACTGAGGCTACTCTTCTACCGTTTTCCCATTCTGAAGCAGCTCATAAGAGGTGGAGCATACATCCTCATAGATTTTGGATAAATATGTGATTTCTTTTGTTATATATTGAAATCGTTGTTTTATCTGTTTTCTCAAGCATAAGATTCTAGAACGCTGCCTAATCTTGTAGCAATATGCTCAATCATATTCTTGATCACTCTTCGAGTTGAGATCTTGCAGCATGAAGCACAGAGAACTCGTGCCTCTTTCCTATCCATACGGTTTCTGTGTGCTTGTGACAGAAACAGACATGAGGAACTGAACCTTCTCATCAAGTTCAGAAAGGAGTCTGGCTTTACAGTTACTGGAATCAACGGAAAACTAAAACTAGAAACAACCAACAAAAATCAATTTAAGAACAGTTTGCAACCAAACATGCGTGCGGAAATCAAGGGTTGGTGCACATTTAAGGATTCTGTGATTATTCACTGTTTTTCAAGATATAAGGAATTAAAAAGCGAGTTTTATCGATTGAGTTATATTTACGCGATATATAAAGTTCAATTATTTTTTATTTATTTGGGAGTTATTTCAGAGTTTTTCAGTTGAAAGAATAGATAGGTTTGTCTGCCACCAAAATTGTTACTAAAGTTTTTTATAACTACAAAACTTGTAATATCAATTACTAAAACTAATGTATGAATAAACTGAGACACCTAAAGTAACCTACTTTTTTACTGTTCTCTGTGTTTCGGGTGGGGTGAAGATATAGACATTATAAGGTACAAACCACCAGAGCTACTGTGAGAACCATTTTAAAGTTTGGAGTAAATACATTTCATTATGAATATTGTGTGTAAATTTATTTACGTAAATGACAGT
>NW_013667099.1:0-10204 GCF_000517525.1 Limulus polyphemus
TGATGTGTGAATAACAAATTGTAAGCTCAGAATGTCCCCCACATGGTTTTCTTAGCCTATAGAAGGTGGAGAGTTCCCAAGATTATTTCTTTGTCTCGATTCTCGGAAGATACAAGTGAAAATGTTGTCCGAAAAACTGTTTTTTACCCAAGTACAGTTTAGTTAGTAAGCCTGATAAATTACAGTGGAATTCTGCAATATTGATAGAGTAATTTATAATGTTTGATTATTTCAAAATGCATATATAAATCCTAAAAAATTATTTTGTTTTAAATCCTCCACATGCGAAGTTTGGCAAGGCTTAGCAAATTATGTCAAGTGGGCAAATGATTGCAAAGTTTTTATGTAGAAAAAATCATTGTTTTCTATATTTCTTTATTTACTGTTCTATGTTTTAAGAAAAACAACTGAAACATAAGAACTTGTTTGTAAATAGTAATAATAATATATATACATATGTAATGTGTTATAACCAAATCTGACTGTATTTTACAAAATACTGGTTCACTAGAAGAAACTGAAGATAGCTCACTTTGTAAAGGCCAGTTTTATACTATTGGATACAGTAACATGAGTGCACATGCACCGTGTCTTTGCAACTTTTGTAATGTTAGTTAGACACTGCTGAAAGGCCAATAAAATAAAAATAATAAATATATATTGATGTACAATGTTATGAGATTTAAGCCATTTAGACTAAACATTTGTGGTTTCTTCTTATAATTTATAGTCATTCTATAACGAAAAAAGCGTGATTTATATCTATTTCCTAATTTTTTATGTTGGTTATGAGGTAGGTCAAATTGACCAAACCCATACACAGATACAAGAGTGAAAATAACAGACAAAATATAAAGTTTTTTTTTAAAAAAAACGTTTGATAATTACCTGGAGTTTTTTAGGAGGTTATAAAGATTTTGCATGTAAAATTTGACAATTTTCTGATGCTTAAAAGTATTTTTACTCTTAAAATCAAAATTACTTTACATGTTGGATAGTCAACATTAAAAAATAAAAAATGCACAAGCAAATCATTACATAAAATATCTTAAAACTTATAAAAAAATCTAATTTTATGTACTAAAGCCTTGTAATGTTTACTGATAATATGAAAAATTTTGTGAAGGTATGCATACTGTATTAAAAGAAATGATGTTTCTTAGTATAGGACTTCTTATGTTGTACAAAGCTGAAATTCTTTAATTTTTTGAGAAATATTCAGATTCCCTTTCAAATGTATGAACTCATAAAAATACTTGCGTAAGTTTAAAAAGATTATTCTGTTTATTTCCTTCTTAAAAGAGTATTTTGTTTTCTTTGTTGTAAATGAAAATGACTAGTTTAGCTTTCTGAGAATGCACCTAATTTTGATTGCAAACTTGTGGCCACTGCTATATCTTTTAAGGTATTAATATGTATTGAATCAGCTAAAACTTATCCAAAGTCTTGACAATTTTAAAGATGAGATTTAAAAATATAAAAGATCTTAAAAATATTTTGAAACAAGATTGTTTTTCATTTCCCAAAAGTTAACTTTTCACAAATAATTAAGTTACGGAATAAGTAAATATATGTTGCTCTGTTTTTAGATTGCAGGAACTATTTCACTTACTAGCGTATCAGTGTACATTGTAGACCTAAAGAGAGTGCAGCCAATAGCAAGCTGTATGGATGAAGCTGCCAAACATCACATTTCTAAACAGACAGCCATAGTTCACAGGTGAGAGTTTTATGTAGCTATTGTTTTGTTACAACCTTTATTTCATAAAGTGAAATACATCAGGTCAGTTCTTGTTAATGGTTTTTCATAAAAAATATCTGTTGTATCACAACCGTCTTTAGGTGTAATTAACTATTTTAAATTTGAACACAAATAAGGAACATACTGTGCCATACATGAGTTACGTTTATAATGTGGTTCCCACAGGTTGGGGAAACCAGCAAGTCAATGAATTTTATATTTAGTGTTCCTGGCCCAGGAAACATTTTGCAGACAAGAATTGCAAAAGTTGGGGAATTGCATATAATTCAATGATTCTTCAATGACATAGATGGTGACAAAAATAAACTACCATGTGCCCCAAAAAATCACATGAAGGTTAATTCTGAACCATTTAACATGTCAGTAAATGTATTTTATGCATAAAGGTTTTATCTACATTGATCTTTTTGCTTGCCATTAATTGTCAGTAGATTAAGTAAAGATTAGGTAAATAGTAGCTAGGTTCTGGCCTGCCTAAAACAGTGTAAGGACTCTAGAAAACACTTCCAAAAGCTAAGCCATGGAGGATTATTTTACCACAGTGTAAGACCCCTTAACAAATACTACTTAGAAATAAGCTATTTATGTTAGATAACTTGTTTTGATCTTACAAGTTTTAGTGCTTTAACAAAAGAGTCTCCAAAACAGTAGTCATTGAAGGAACACACGTTATGTCATTGACATATCTGCATTGGAAAGATTTGAAAGATATCAAAAAGGAAAAATATCAAAAATAAATAAAATAAATATATAAAAATATATATAAGATATTGCACAAAACGTCATGATGCGTAGTACAGCTTGGGCTAGGGTCATTGATAGGTGGTACTTCCAGGAGACGGGTAGAGTATCACCAGTGACAGTTAAAGAAAGCTCTTATAAAGTAGAATATAGATGGCAGTGCATAATGTCAGTAATTTGGAGATGACATCAACTTTTGGAAAAAACTTAATTATAAAGATATTGAAATATTGAATGTTTCTTTGACAATAACTAATAATATGACACATGTAAGGATTTCTCAGAATATGGTATTATCTTTTATTTATGAATATTTGTAGAAACAGTTGAACATGCACTGGTGAATATGTCCTGTTTAACTATTAATCTATAAGTTAATGCATCACATACCTGAGTAATATCTTGAGAAAATTTATGTTTACGGAGCTACCAACAGTCACCCATTGAGCATGAACTTCATGCATTTGGGTCTATTCTCATGCTCACATGTGTTAATAAAAAAGTCTCACATTTTAGTCAAATTAGTAGCTTTCTGCAACATGTTGTGGCTGGTGACTAGCTTGATCCAGGTCAAATTTAGCATCACATTGGTTTAAGAATGCACTAGATTGCATCATTTTGCACCATTGAATAAAACATTTTATGGGGGAACATGCTCCCAGACCTCCCTTAGAAGGCAACTATCTCCAGTGCTCACATTTTTACTTTTTCAAAAGTCTCAATCCATCAGATTCTTAAAAGTTGGTAGCCCTGTGTTTATGAAACAATAAACATGACAGGAAAGAATAAAGACTAGAGGGAAAGATGAGTTTGCACAGCTTGATAGAGAATTGCATTAAAGGCTTTGGTATTGTTTTGAAATATGGACTTTGAGATTATAGTATGTTCTTGAAATTGAGATATTAATTACTGTGGAGATTGTGTGGTGCCAGCATGTTGGAGTACATACAAGTAATGTGTTAGTGTTTTTTATTATCTCAAATTCCACAGGCCATGCTAGAATATTACTATAAAGATGATCCATTACGTGTGTGTTAACATCCACCACCCAGAGTTGACTGGCTTGATTACAGTAATTTTTGATATGGTAACTGGAAACTGTCCAATGGTGTACATTGGCTATTTTGTTATAGGGTTTTTACTGAGAAAAAGTAATCAAAAACAGCCCTGAAATAGGGCACATTTACACTTTTTTTTTATAGACTTTTGACTTTGAATTTAAAGACAAATACTTAATCAGATGAACGAGATAACTATTATCTTCCATAAAGCAGGGTATGCAATTAGCATCTGATAATGCTAATCGGGATTTAATAACAAAGGAAAGAAAGCAGAGGAACATTATCTTTTATAATTTTTGCTTTCTTAATGGGTACCCTCAGATAGAAAATATAATGTAAGTACTTTTAGTAAAAGTTTTACTTAGTAGCGGTTTTAATTTAATGTAATAAGCAATATTATATAAGATCAAAAACTGAAATTAAATGGTGTTGTACTGTAGTACGATATTAATGCCATACAGCAACATTTGTTCCTGTGCCACTTACCATAACCTCTGTGAGTATCTTTACATCATGTTGGCTTTGGAATAATGCAACTATAAATGTTGTGGATGTTTTATCAGCAGATTTGATACCATATATAAGAAGTGTCCTGGTATGTATAATTAGAATTTACAACTTAGTTATTTTTAAATATAATCTGGTGATCTCGTGGATGAACAAAGCTTGCATAAACATAAAAATAATTTCAGTAACATGATTGATCAATAAATATATGGCACATTAATTGAATGAATTCAGTACTTTTGATATGAACTTGATATGCAAAATTTCAAATCACATGTGCAAATAACAGTGTGGTCTGGATGATTTCATTAACATGTGCAATTATGTTATAGATATCAGAAATATGAGCAGTGAATATTAAACAAATGAAAGTTTTTTTACATTTCTGTGCATGTACACACATAAGAAAATATTGCTTTAATACATATTTGACCTATAAGAAGTGTACTTGTTAAAAATATTAATATTCCATTTTATAACAGTGAACATGTTCCTTTCATGTATTAAGGAAATGTAGTAATCACAATTTTTAAAATCTATAGTGTTACTTATGGTGTTATAACATTTTTATGATTTGAATTTAAATTAAAAACTGTGATTGGTATGTACTACCATAAGCAAATGGATAAACTGCCTTTGTTAGGTATATTCTAATAAAGTATCAATAATTTGAGAACAGTGTGACCAATCATATTGACGCATTGCAAAAATGATATTTAAGCCAATTGTGACTGTTAGCATACATCCTGTCTTATTAAACAATATATGAATAACGTTTTGCAATTTCACATTCTATTATAGTAATAGTTCGGTGATACATTACAACTACATATTAACTGGTCAGGGAAAAGCCAGGGAATTTCATTCTACCCAAGATATGGGAACCATGTCATTTTGCTTTTAACAGACATATTTCATGTTAGACAGTGGGCGTATTTCTTAACTCCTTAAACTCGAGTGGATGCTGCCAGTGTCTGGCTGAAAATCCTGATTTACCCATCGGATGGTGACAGCATCTGATAAAACTTTTGTCTCTTTGGTTGAAAACTAATCCAAAAAGTAAATATTTAAGTTTACTTATAATACTCACTTTGAATCTCCTTTATTAAAGCTTCTCCGACTACGATTACTGAAAGGAAAAATGTAAGTTACTTTGCTAATTTGTAAAAAAATACTTTAAAGCAGTCAATAAATACCAATTACAAAACAATAAAAAAATTTTACATTTTGGCAGAAAAGAAGTTTTCAAAAGTCTAAATTTTTCACTTATTAATCCAATTATCACTAATTATTTGCACATATAAATGTTGAGTGATTTACTTTCTGCTTCATCCTTATGTACAATCTAAGAAAATTGAAGGTTGTCTCAGAATAGCAACCACTGCTTTGCTAGTAAGTTGAACTCGCAAAACTTAAGGTTTCACTTATGTTTAGACTTTTATGTTCATTTAAGCTTTATTTTGCTGATAAATTACCGTCTCACAACAATACAAAATTATAATAAAAGAACAGTGAAAAGAATGATGATTATTTCAAAAAACACAACTATAATACACATAATTTTACAACAAAATGACAAATCAAAAAACATTTTTGAAAAGGTAATCTATGACACTATTTATATGGGTTATAAAATACACCAGGTTCCTTAACAAGCTTTTCACTGTTTACTGCAGGCTGTCTTCATGTTTAACTGATATTTTTTGCTTTTAACATGATAAACTCTTTTAATCCCATAATCTATTCTGCCAAAATTATTTTCATGCTTTCCTAAAAAATTATCATCATACCTTATAAAACTTAAATTTTCTTAATTTTGTGGATAATAACATGGGGCCCGGCATGGCCAGGTGGTTAGGATGCTCGACTCGCAATCTGCGGGTTGCGGGTTCGCATCCCCATCCCACCAAACATGCTCGCCCTTTCAGCCGTGGGGGCGTTATAATGTGACGGTCAATCCCACTATTCGTTGGTAAAAGAGTAGCCCAAGAGTTGGCGGTGGGTGGTGATGACTAGCTGCCTTCCCTTTAGTCTTACACTGCTAAATTAGGGACGGCTAGTACAGATAGCCCTCGTGTAGCTTTGCGCGAAATTCAAAACAAACAAACAAACAAATATTTACTTCCTTTGTATATGAAAAAGTTTATATGTAAATGTACAAATTAGTGCAAGACATCTAAACCTAACATTATTGGTAATAACAATCATATATATAAATATATAACCAAACCACCAATAAGATTCACCTGTGGATAAGAATAATAAAACACTGGAATATCAGACTGTTCTATTTTTTTTTCCTCTCCTTTATTAACCTCTTCAACCAGTTTTATTACTTCAAAGATCACGTTTCAGGAGATAATTTTACTGAGAATCTGTAACAAAAACATTCAAATACTATTGTTTTCAAGTAAACATAAATCTAAATTATATACATATATTTTCCACATGTATAAATATGTAATATACTCCATTTATAAATTATGCACATTAAAAATGCTCAAAAATAAATATAATTAGTCAAAGTTTATCCAATGTATTTTCCTTTTAAATTAAAATCTTATTCTAATTATACTTTCTCTTATTATTATAGAAATGTAGTTTACTTATTCTATAATTTTATACTGTTCTTACTTTATTGTCTTCTCTGTTAGTCTAAATAACAGTTTTCACAGTTTTCCAATTTCTGCGCCCCCAATGGCACAGCGGTATGTCTGTGGACTTACAATGCTAGAAACCGGGTTTCGATACCCGTGGTGGACAGAGAACAGATAGCCCATTGTGTAACTTTGTGCTTAACTAAACTACAAACTTTACAATTTCTACTGACTTTACATAACCAGTTACTTCCACTCTCTTACTACTATCTATTTAAAGTGATACCAAAAAAAAAATCAAAATATTTTTATAAAAACTATCCGTTAAGTTTCATATTATATGCTCAATAAATGGAAAATATGGTTCTTTTAGATTTATTCAAAATACATTCATTAAAATGTTTGATGGCATATATTGGGCTTTTTTTTGGGGGACATCTCACATGGATTTTATGTAAATATGTACTTAATCTTAAATTATCTGTTTCACCAATATAGAATTCACCACAATTTGCACATTCTAAAATATATATTACATTCTTAGAATTGCAATTAAATGAGTTATTAATGGAAAACAAAATTTCTTTATTATTGTTCCATATAGTTTTGTGTATCCTACATTACATAAATTACTCTTTCTTTCGCACTAAAAATATCTTCTTTAAAAAAAATCTCTTTCTTTAGCTTTATTCAATAATCTATACAAATTTTTTAGGTTGCCTTTTCGATAGAATTATTTTATTATATTCGAATACATCTTTCAGTTTTTTATCTACTATTTGTTCTAACTGTGTATTAACAAATGAAATATCACTATTGAATAAATAGGGTTATTTAAACATTTGTTTAACAACAAGTAAAAGCTTGCAATGGTATATTTTTTCATTGGGGTGTGTGTGTGTGTATCTGTGAGCCAGACTAGTTTTGGAGAATTCCACTCCTCATCAGTGACCCTGGACACTACCACTAATGAAATACCAAACCAAGCCTTTATAATAGTGAGGTATCAAAAATTGAACTGGTGTATTTAAGTGTTTTACACTCACATAAAAGAAACCTATCATTCTATAGGTACTTGAAGAACTTGTAGCATTCCGACACAATTTAATTCTTCGTATTGTTAGCCGACACTGGGCAAATGTTTAAACAACTCTATTTATTCAATTATGTATAAGCTGCCCAGTGTCAGCTAACAATACGAAGAATTAAATTTTTTTTTGCAGGTACAGTACATGCAGTTGTTGTTTTTTTTACTACGTTCCTCATAATTTGTCCTCTGCAAGTTCAAAATCGGAAGAATATGAAGATTGCATTTCAGTATTTTTTTTATTATTCCTACAAGTCACTGCCTACGAGGCATTTCATATGTATCATAACCTGTCATTTGTGCTGGACAATGAGACATAAAAGATTCTCAGAAACACCATTTATATATATATATATAATATAACCTACAATTTATTTATTTTATATGTAGATATACACACCAACAAGTAAGTGAACGTGCCAACAAAGTTCTAATATAACTATTTAAAATTATATCGTTTATACAAAAGTATAAAAGGTATCATTTTAAAGTGAAAATGTTTGTGGCTATAGTGTTTACCCAGTTATACTTGAAAGTTATGTCCTTAGAAAGGGAGGAGGAAGGTGGGTTTATAGTTAGTAGCATCATTAACTGAAATATTATTCGAAGTATTACTGGTAATACTGTATTGAATAGTTATTACTATCTTGCAATCATAAAGTGTCAATATTACTACTAGAAATATACAGTAAGGTTGTATATTTCGTAATTTAATATCAAGGAGTAACTATACAAGGGAGAAGGTTGGATGATGTTTTTCAAAAGAAATCAAGGGTGGTTTAATATCTGATTTATATTTTTATGGTTTTTTTAGTGACAACTATCATACCCACAACCAGCTATAGACAGTGAGTGATAGTGGGATCTGGGACATTGTGGGCTCTAGCACCCAGAACTTAATCCCCCCCTTTTTTTCTTTCGGTAGTCTGCATCTGTTGTTTTGATTATGTCTGATAGACGGAATATTCCCAACGCTTTTGGGCTGTGCCTGAAGTTAGCCTTTCCAACCCAGAAATACTGAAAGTATTATAAAGTTAATGCTAGTCTTTATAATAAGATTTTATATGCTAGCAACCTCTCATTAATTTAATATTTCAAGTTGGAAATAATTGTACTCAAGTTGTTAGTAAATGATTTACTTTCTAACATAACTTATGAAATTTATTATAAAATAATTTAAAGACTTTACTAATTTCATAATAATAGAACAATTCAATATAAGTTTATCTTTTAACAATTCTACGTTATATACAAAAAAAGTGTTTTTATTGCAGACTGTTATGTATCTTTTAATTATACCCCCAAAATGTTTCTTTGAATGGAAAATATTTATTATAAATAATATAAGAAAGAAGTTAAAGTATTTAAATTGATCTAATTATACTATAGATATTCCTTTTCCTACTTTTTAAAAGAAAACTCAAAGAAATTAAAAAACTATTTGTGATTACTCCAATCGATAAAGCTAACAGCAATTTTGGATTTATATGTAAAAGATTTTTTGCACAGGTTATAATAAATTAAATTAATACAACAAACACTTTTACTGAGTTTACTTAAAATAAAAATACAGTTATTAACAAGTTGCATAAATTTATCGAAAAAAAAAGGAATATACCTGTTGATTCTAAGTATTTAAAGTTACCTTTCTTATACGCAATTCCAAAACTACATAAAACTCCAATTAAGTTTCGATTTATTATAAACTCAATAAATCCCATTACCAAACCAGTAGCTACCATATTAAATAAAATTTTAGATTTACTATTTTCTGAAATAATACTAAAATCTCTAAGTATTTCAAAACATGTATTCTGTATAATAAAAAACAATACATAGGTATTGGAATGCTTAGAATTTCTAAATTCTTCGAGTTCAGCATTTTCTGTTCTGACATATGATTTTACCACATTGTATATGAAATTAAGTTTAAAAGATTTAGTAAAAGTCTTTAATAGCTTAATAGATTAACTTATAGTTGTAAATATAATTATTTCTAAATATAAATTTTCAATTTTACATTGTAAAAACTTCTGAATTTTTGTATATTTAATAACTATATAACCTTTAATGATAAAATATTTAAACAGATAGTAGGCATCCCTATGGGGGCTGATTGCTTTTCAAATATGGCTAACTTGTATCTTTATTTTTATGAAAATAAATTTATGAACAAAATAACAAATCCTAACAAATATGTATTTACTTTGTTATATTGACGATTTAATATTGATTAATAATCCAGAGTTTGAACCATCTGAAATTTATCTTAAACTTGAATTAGAACATAGCAATAGCAGTAATTGCATAGCACACTATTTAGATATAGACATTAACTTGTCAGAAAATAAAATGCAGTTGGACATATTTACTATCCTAGGATTGTCCTCCCCAAATAGTGTGGTGCCACATACATTGTTAAAAGATATAATTATTTCTCAAATTAAAA
>NW_013667099.1:11204-12237 GCF_000517525.1 Limulus polyphemus
ATAATTTATCAGGTTTAATAACTAAGCTGTATTTGGGTCTAAAAAAAAATGAAATTTTGAGTTCACTAATGTCTTACCTTACTGCTTGGAATCTAGCATGAAAAGAAAAATTTCTGCTGCGCAATTACTTTGCAGGAACTGAGAAAACTGTAGATGGAGATGGATATATCTTGGGCTGCATTGAATGCCTCTGTTATTTGATGGCAGTTGGATTGGACTTTACCATTCTGTTTAACCACAGTTCTTCTCTTTCCGTCATTACTTTATTGTGGCCACAATTACCCTTATAGCAAACATATTATCAACCTTTTGTTATTGCTGATATATATGAATGACTGCTGTTTTTATAGTAACCTACCAACGAAAACTATGTTGGTCACTGTAGCACCTGATAGATGTGCACCAATTATCATGCCTCTTTTGGATGCTGCAATACCTTTGTCTTTCCTCATATCTGTTAGACTGACTGCAAATGTGCTTATGTTTGTCTATTATAGTGCTTCATGGATCACATGATGCATTGTGTGATGAACCTAATTTGCATCTGCAGTTTGGTTCAAGCCCAAGCCTGAAAGGATACATAAGACTAATAATACTGGAAAGCCAGTATATATATATATATATAAATGAATAAATAGCTGAATACTATTGATTACATTAATTGTTAATAGGCAATTAAATCAGCACTATAAAACAATAATGAACTTAATATAAAATATGCATTGTCATTGTCAGTCCTAGTTGTTTGACTAATGTCATAATGGATAATGCCATGGAATTAGCACCCAAATGCATTGGTGATATCCCATCTATTGGGCAATATCCAAACACTGGTGATAAACTAGCCAGTTGTCATGGAAAATCAATTAAGGACTGCCTTTCACTGTCTGCCATCAGTTGTGGAAAGGCAGTTATCCTTAAAGTTCATAAAGTAGAAATGCAACCATCCTAAAATTTCTACTATATGAAATTCCCAACCTCCACCCTTACAAAAATATAGTTAAACTGAACTACTTATACTTAAAGGAACTAC
>NW_013667099.1:13075-19882 GCF_000517525.1 Limulus polyphemus
TCAATTAAGGACTGCCTTTCACTGTCTGCCATCAGTTGTGGAAAGGCAGTTATCCTTAAAGTTCATAAAGTAGAAATGCAACCATCCTAAAATTTCTACTATATGAAATTCCCAACCTCCACCCTTACAAAAATATGTTAAACTGAACTAACTTATCTTAAAGGGAACTACAAACCATACCTTAGTAGGATGTTTATATATAGTAAAAAATTCAAATCAGAAACATTTAATCTAAAGCTATTTACCCCCTTTTTTTACCTCCATCAGTTGTATGTGCTTGTTAATGGTGTATTATTTTTCATAAATTAATGTCTTAAAATCCATGTATAAACTTTTAGCAATATATGCAAAATAGGCTACTGTTGTAGCCATTTGATAGGCTTTTGTTGGTCATGAGATATTAGAGAGGATTGTGTAAAGTTTTGCTTTCATATTGATGTTAAGTTTTTGAGGGACATTAAATTTACAATAATACATGAAGCAAGCAACCGGTTTTTATCTGTTTCATAAGTAAGGTATATGCTGTTCTTTCATCAGTGTTACTTTTGTTAACAATATTGGTTATGATGTTTGATATATATATATATATATATTTCTTTTTTATCATTTCTAATTTTGTTATTATATTTCTATTATAAAGATTATTTTGCATTGTTAGTTTAGTATCTGTATTTAGGACTAACTTAAAACTCCAAAACTGGCTGAACCTTATGAGATTTATTAGGATTATGGCCAAAAATATCACTAACAGTGAGGTAACCCAACTGAAGAAATAATATATTCTAAACTTTATATGTAATAATGTAGGAACAATGTGTTTAATTATCTGTATTCATACTGGGTGGAATTTTAGTTATGATCTATCTAGGTAGCTTTCTTTGATCAGAAGTTAATATTAGTTTGTTGAAAGTACTGTAGAATTTAAAAAATTACCATTTGTACATTCAGGCACGAATTTCACATTTATATTGATTTTATCATATCCAGTACAATGAAATGTATTGTCATGGAAGTTAAATTTTTATTTTGATGTTTTTTTGGCAAGAGTTCCTGCCACTGACATTTCTTTAATACACCCAGCTTTACTTGTTAAAGTAGAATAATTATTTTTACTTGTCCATCTCAAACT
The DNA here is from genome assembly GCF_000517525.1 of Limulus polyphemus. Classification (NCBI taxonomy): domain Eukaryota; kingdom Metazoa; phylum Arthropoda; class Merostomata; order Xiphosura; family Limulidae; genus Limulus; species Limulus polyphemus. The sequence continues at coordinate 14,205 of NW_013667099.1, forward strand.
TTATATAAAAAATGTAAGTTTTCAAACTAGCTTCAGTCTTGTATTTGAGTTAATTTTTCTGCTAATTAACCATAAACTTTGCAGTTAAGTATACACTTGTTCAAATTTTACAAAAAGAATGAAACGTGTTTTTGCACTTTATGGAAAAGTGGGAACTTTGGTTAGCAAAACATACATTGTATATAAACCTTCAAAAATATGTAACTCAATGTGTTTTCAGGTAGGACAGGAATAACCATTAAAAAAAGTTATATGAATTGTAAAACTTTAAATCAACAATATTTTAATGTAAGCTAATTGTTTTAGATATTTTGAATTAATTTTTACATACCCTTCTCGTGCATTACTTATTTTAGTACTGGTTTGTGGGAATTATCTTTAAGACATTCAAGTGTTTAGTTTTTGAGTGACATTGAATTACTTTTGACATTTAAAAAGACAGTGGTGGGCATAGCCCGAGATATTAGTTGTTAGTTAAAATTATAAAGATGTAACTTCTGTGTATTAACGCTGAAATTGCTACACTGTTTGTAATGTATGGTATTAAATTTCAGAGGCATCTGCAGAATATGCTCAATGCAGGGGGACAAGTCCACCCAGAAATGTCTGAGGCAGAGGCTATGTCATCCATCATCAAAGGCCATCAATCCATGATGACTGTTCTTCAACACAGATGTAAAAACTTACACATAGTTTTTGCCCAGTGGTCATCAAAGGATGCAAAAGTTAATATTACCATTACCTAAATATTTAACCCCTAGTCAGACCTTTGAAATATTCTGTGATATATATTTTCTTTAGAAACACATTTATCCAGCCCAGGCATGATCTAGTTGTAAGCTTTCCCAGACTATGAATCAGAGGATTCATAGTTCATGATGCATTGCTGGAATCAACATTTTTAGTACAGTCATTTTATGAAAAAATAAGGGCAAACCCATCACTAATTACAACAGAAAATAGTTCAACTGTTTTCAAATCAGCAATATGTTCTCTGTAAAATATCAAAGTCTCAGTGAGTTGTGTTTGAGGAAAACCCTGAAAATGGCAAAAAACAAAATGGCCACCATCTGCGATTTAAATCATCCTAATTATCCATCCATTGCATTTCTTAAAGCCAAAACTATAGGGAAATGAGTTTCCTGGACAAACTACAAACAGATAAACCAGGTATGTCTCTTCCTTGGACCAATACAGCATTTAGACCAAACTTCTGTATCTTTTAGTAGGAACATCAGAATCTATGATGATTCGGTGAGTCAACGAGGAAATTTGATGAAAATTGATAAAGGATCTGCATTCCCACACTGACATGTAGTGGTGCAAGTAGCACTCAGAGTTTGGTTGTTTTGATAATTGCCTGCTCAATAGAGGCTATTTGCAAAGGGAAAACTTTCTCTACAATGATTTGTCCCAACTTAAGTTTGAGGGTTTCAGGGAAGAAACTTGGACATTTGTTCTCAGATTCCTTTTCATGGTAAGTAGGATATGACTCATTTGATGTTAATATCAATTTGATATCACTGCTGATGAACTTAGTTTTATGATGTTCATTTTCTCCATTTCTGGAGCATCTCTCTGAGGAGCATGAAATTCCTGAAACATAGCATAAGTAGTGCTTTTTACGGTGACTACATTTGCCTTTCCATTGAGCTTGGTTATTATTATTATATGAGCACCAAAATGTTCTTTGAGAAACATCTGTATTATGTCAATCAAATCATCAACTGTGATTTGCTCATCACTGTTTTTTCTTGAGAAACTTGGTAACCTCAAGGGATGCATTTGTGCTTTCCTCATTGTGTGGCTGCCCAATTTCTCCTCACTTTTGAACATTTTGTTCAGTATCATAAATCTGTTGGGATCTACTTGTTCATCTGGAAATTGACACTGCATGCCTTTTGATACAAACTTTAGCAACAGGTAGGTCATGTGCATGTAAAATTCTAGCCCGGATAGTGTCAGACCATCTTGTCTTTCACAGCAAATTGTAAGGACTATATCCTTGAGGCCAAGGTTTGTAAATGTTAGGGCATCTGAGTGCTTTCTTTGCTCCAACCTTTGTTGGTAAGCTACAGAAAAGGCGGTCTTTGTTAAATCTAAAATTTTGTTCTTCTATTCAAAGCACATACTTGCTAGGGCCCAACCTAGAATTGTATTCCTGTCTATTAACTCTGGTCATCTGGTATGGGTTACAATAATAATGGAGTACAGTATTGATACTGTTACTCCATTATTCATTGACCTTGTTAATATCCACACTATCTTTCTCCATCCAAATGTTCTTCAGATGACACAATCTGCTCATTTAACTATACTAACTTGAATTTGTACAATCAGAAATAAAAAAAAAAAGTTAGATCATTGTTCTACCTGTATTGGGTGAAAAGTTATGATTATTTGTATTATAGATGGTGGCCATTTTGCATTTTTTCATTTTGTTAGGGTTTTTACTCGAACAAAATTCCCTAAGACTTTTCATATGTTATTGAGGGCATATTCCTGAGATTAAAATGGCTGAGCAATTAGTATAGATAAAACCTCAGAATGACTGGTCTGTTTGGGGTTATGGATATGCTATAAGAGTAAAAGTCAAATCCAGTTATTTGATTACACAAGAGCTGGTGGTGGGTACTGTTAACTAGCTGTCTTTTCATTAGTCTATCCATTCAAAATTATGGGTGGCTGTGTGAAGATAACCCTTATATATCTTTGAAATATTTGAAACACAGTGTTTTATTTACACACCAAACTTTATTCATTTATTATAGGTTCTCTCTCTTGACTTTTGTCATGAAAATAATTATAATTTATGTATGATTGAAAATAAGTGATGAATATAAAGGTTACTATATTTTCTATAAAATGAATTGAGAGTACAGAAACACATTTTAAGGTTTAAATAATATATATTGTTTAATGTGAAAAAGAACAATAAATGTAATTATATAGAATAGTGATATATGTATAATGGAAATAGAAAAGGGTTGTTCAAGAAAGGTAGTGTGAAATGATAATACTTCTAAAAATACTAATTATTAAAAACGAACAACTCTGCATATATTGTGTAACCAGCCAGTTCAATGTTTTGTTTGGGAGTTTTTAATACTTAATATTTAATTCTTCCGTTTAAAGGATGGTTTTAATTGATATAATTCAGTTGTACTTTTTTTTTTAATATTTAGAAACCGCTTTACCTAATATTTGGTTTTTGTAGCTGTCACTAGATGGAAGCACGTTAGACGGTGTCTGGCATTGACAGTTTATACATCATTAGTGCTGTCATTTAATAATACCTATTTATTTCAACTTTCATTGGTAGATACAATGCTAGAAACCTGGTTTCGACACCCGTGGTGGGCAAAGCACAGATATCCCATTGTTTAGCTTTGTGCTTAACTACAAAGAAACAAACTCAATGGTAGAAGAATCATAGTTACTAACCTTTAAGTAATTCGGGTTGCTAACCTAATTAATATCGTCGAAAAACAGTTGCAGTTAGGTGCAGCACACTTTTTTTTATTCATTCTTTGTATAAAAAAAAGTATAAATGGCGAAATAAGTTCAGTAATTCCTCTGATAAAAAAAAAAACTTGTAAAGGAATGTAAGCAAGTCGTAATTCTCAGCTGTAACAACTCTGCTTTTAATGGGAAGTTATTTTTAACTTATGGGCTGAGAATATAGCATCAGAGTAAGTGATGTTTGCAGACTTACAACGCTATACGCCGGGTTTCAATGCCCGCGGAGGGCAGAGCACAGATAGCCCATTGTGTAGCTTTGTGCTTAACTTCAATCAAACAAAGAAACAGAGTAAGTGAACTGAGGTAATATTGGCTCTTAATTTTCGGGGTGGATCGGTAAATATATGCAATAGAAGTATTGAACTTCATTAATTAAAGCCACTAAGGCTAAAAACTTGAGCTGGGCATGGTCTAGTGATTAGCTTTTTGGTCTGAATATCGGAAGCTCTAATGTTCGAGCTTTAATATTATTCTTTACATGTTCTGCTCTTTCAACTGAATGGACGTTATAACCGTGATACTCAATCCTGCTAATCGAGCAAGAGTAGGCAGCGGATGCTGTTGAATAGTTGCCCCCTTCTTCCGGTCAGTAATTCTAAATGATAATTGGCTGTGTCGAAACTTCAGGGGTCTCTGGTTTGTTTGTTTTGAATTTCGCGCAAAGCTACACGAGGGCTATATGCGCTAGCCGTCCCTAATTTAGCAGTGTAAGACTAGAGGGAAGGCAGCTAGTTATCACCACCCACCGCCAACTCTTGGGCTACTCTTTTACCAACGAATAGTGGGATTGACCGTCACATTATAACGCCCCCACGGCTAAAAGGGCGAGCATGTTTGGTGTGACGGGGATTCGAACCCGCGACCCTCAGATTGCGAGTCGAGCGCCTTAACCACCTGGCCATGGGGGTCTCTGGTCTACCCATTTAGATCATGTGCCGCTTAATGTGACGTTCGTATAAAAAAATATCACATATGTTAAAACTTCTTAAAAAAACAACTACTAAAATAGACAGTTTGTATAAAACGAAAGCTTTTCGATTGGGCGTTCATAAAAGTAGTTTAAGTTGGCGCTAATAAACATTAATCTCAAAATTTCTATGTAAAACTCAAGTGACCACAACAGTAAATGAGTTTAAAATGTTAACCAAAGTTGTACTAGTTCTTGGGAACCTGATGATTAAAAAGGTATGTAGGACTCGTACTTAAAAATTACCATTTGTAATTTACTTTTTAAAATCAACATGATTAGGAAGTGACCAATAAATATGACTCAAACATTTTAAATTTGTTTGTAAAAGCAAAGAGTGAACTTGTGAATATATTAGGTGAATAGGTCGTCAAGAAATTAATGTCGCGTTTTGGAACACTACCATTACCCCCCCCCCCAAAAAAAAACAAACAAAAAACAAAAACGTACATCACGTATAATAGTTAGTGTAGCCTATATAATGTGTAAAATTTAGTATACTCTAATCGCTTATAGTGATGGCACACGACGAGACACACATTCGGCATGTAATGCTGTTTGAATATAAGAAGGGAAACAACGTCTCTATAGCCACAAAGAATATTAAAGAAGTTTATGGAAATGTCAACGATGGTTCAGCAAATCTCGTTTTGGAGACTTTAGCCTTAAAAACTGTGATGGCGTTACCGACATGTTGGAATTGATATTGATGCTCTGAAGATGCTTCTTGAGTCTAACCCAAGGCAACACACTCGTAAAATGGCCTTGAAATTGCATGCCTCTCATAAAACAATACGTAAACATATAAAGAATATGGGAAACTCCATAAAGAAGGTCTTTGGGTGCCTCTTCGGTGATCATCATTTCCAACGTGTGAAGGCTGCTTCGTCTCTTTTGTTGCATAATGCGTGTGAACCATTTTTGGACAGAATTATCACCGGTGATGAAAAATGGATTCTCTATGCGAATATTAAACGCCAAAAACAATGACTCAGTCCTAGACAAAAACCACTTCAGACCCCAAAACCTGGACTCCATCCGCAGAAAGTGATGCTTTGCATTTGGTGGGACATCAAAGGAGTAATTCATTTTGAACTTTTCGATCCACAGAGATCTATAGTCAGCAACTGGAACATTTAAAGCAAGCCCTTCATCAGAAACACCATTGACTTGTCAATTGGAAAGGTGT
>NW_013667099.1:20036-23404 GCF_000517525.1 Limulus polyphemus
CTCCACGACAATGCACGACAACATGAGGCACGTTTGACGCAACACAAGATTATGGAGATGGGTTGGAAAGTTCTCCCGCACCCACCATATTCTCCAGACATGGCACCATCAGATTACCATCTTAATGAGGAAACGTATGTAAGTGTGGAAGGTGTAAAAGAGGACATCGACATGTTTTTTGCTTCAAATCCAAGTGATTTCTTTAATCGGGGCATTAACAACCTGATTATAAGGTGGAAAAGCATCATCGATAAAAATGGAGACTATTTCATTTGATAAATGTTTTGTTTTGATATAGAAGTTGTTCTGGTTTTTTCATCTAAAGAAAAGTGACATTAATTTCTCGACGACCTAATATATATATATATGTATATATACGTATGTTTTTATCCCCATTTTTCAGACTGCCTTGGATACTGCAGTTAGCATGAATGACACGTCCGTAATAGTAGACGTTCTGAATGTGATATCGTTAAGGCCGTAAGTGTATGCATTGTTTTAGATTTCGAAATGTTATATTAATAAAGAATAAGCTAGTATAATTCAATTGGAGAGTATAATGTTGATGTATATAAATTGTAAAATTGGCTCTACTTTCAAAAATAATATGACAAATTTCAAGACATATTTGGTAATTAACTGGAATCAACTTTTTTTTTAAATATGGAATTGCAATAAACATTCATTTTAAGCCAATAGATGACGCCATAGTCGTATATGTAATTGATTTCTTAAGTAAAGCAGATTAATGAAGAAAATAAATTACAGTGTTTGCTTCGAACGTATATTCTACCTCATAAGCAAAATAATATTAATTTGTTTTTGCCTTAGGGTATGAGGAAACGTGTGTTGTGCAATCTAGCCGAGAGATTACAAGTTTCTTAATACAAAGTCGTCGGTAAATAGAAAACATATAGTTGTTTTGTGTTTATAATGTTATTCGAATTAACCAAAATTCAGTAGATAACGTATGTCATTTTCACATGTTTTTAGCCAACTGTGGACATTAGACATGTGTCAGGTTGTTCTACCAACAGTTTATGATCTTCTACAAAATAGGTTTGAAACGTAAGTATCTCTTTACTTTCATTCGGGATTGAAGAAGTCAGTACGTAGATCTGAAAACTTAGTCGTAGATTGCTTTTTTCGCGGGTTCCTGCCAAATGTCAGAGATAAGTTTATGTTAAGGATTGGGAACTATTCAATAAAACAAGAGTGGTACTTCATTATATTGTATTAAGTGGTGCATTTCAGATTGTATTAATGTATGGCACGTTCCCAAGTTTAACTTTCTAGTATATTTTCCGTCTTTTTTTGTTTCATTATTTGGTAAAATCGAGTTTGCTGAGTTTTTTTTTATTTTTACAAAGTTTGTGTCATGGTTGAACAATCAGTTTGAATGAATTGCCTTCTGGTTTTCTGTGCGATACTAATTTGTGCATGGAATTATTCCAGCAAGTAACTAATTAGTGGTATTGGGGTGACTGTGTCATGTAGCATTACTTAATTTCTGTTATCACAGTAAATAGAGCATAATAATGTGATATATCACATGGTTCCAGTACTCCAACAGTTGAATTTATGATTTTGATAAGTTCTTAGTGATAGGCTCATTGAAAATAACATACAACCTTTTATTATCTGAAGTATGGGTTTGTTTTTCTTCTTCTAAGAATAATTAATTCGTTCTAATAAATAACACTTCTTATTAAATAATGACAGTTGGTGACGATTGAATTATGTTCACAAAGTATACCACAAGACTGACATTGAACAGTGAGATATTCAGTGTATGGCGATGATTACAAGAAAAAAAATATTGTTCGACATTTGTTATACTGACCAATCAATGATTGTCATGTTGTTTTTTATCTACTTTCTTTGCGTTTCCTTTTATTAACGTACTTTCTGCCTTGTTTCGACGTTGGACTTTCTCGTCCCTTCAATCTACCATGTTGTTTTTTTTTATTCTTAGTTTTACTTTCCTTTCTAAAGAAAGTGCGATCTGTTAATCACCCTTAAGTCGCCATTATTACGAATCGCAAACGCGAGTCAGAAATCTGGTTGGTACTGGTGGTCTCAAATCGATCTACCAGTCCGTTCTGTATAGATTTTGATATACCACGGCTAGTCGGAGGATTCTGATTGGCTAGTGGCTTGGCTTGGAATGTGGTACCGTCATTACATTTCAGTGGAGTCGAGAATTGGGGGAGGAGAAGGCAATGAAACAGTTTGACAAAATGGTGGAAGACAGCGCAAGCGTACTAAGGTCTTTGTCTGCTTCTTTCTGTAAACAGTATGTCGCATATTGTAATTCTTAAGTATATGAAACAAATATTTTTTGTAAAAAGGTAAAAGCAGATAACAGCTTGAAGTTGTTGCATTGGTTTTCATAGTTCATTGTCATCGCAGTTAACACCACTTTATCTTAACCAGGTAGCACCATTAGAATGATCGGACATTAGCTGGGGTTTAGAGTTTTATCAACAGTTTAAGTAAAAAGAGTTTTAGATCCAACGAATAATTTTTGTAACTATGATATTATTCCATAGATTAACATTTTATTTTACCATATACAGCATATGAATAAAGTGATTAAATGTGGATTTACGTTTTTAACTATTGTTGGGACATGTTACTGCTAACTAATAAGGGAAGTGGCTTTACTTTACGTTGTCAACTATCGTTGAGCGAAGTTACTGATTACTAACAATGGAAGTGAGTGTGGTGTTACTGCTTTACATTGTTACTGCTAAAATAATCATAACTTGGCTTACAGTTCTTAGTAATCTGGGAAAGATGCCCAAATGAAACGCACGCTTACTCATTTATAAGTTGGCAACATTTAACAACAATATTTAATTGTTTTACAGTATACATCAACAGAGAGAAAGCCCATCAAGCTTTTTTTTCTTTCGATTTTATTGGTGATTTGTGGGCGACTTAATAGCCCTTGCTAAAAGACTTTGCTGTTATGATTGTATGAATGTGTATAAAATATTTACTTTGTGGACTATTTAGAAATACATTTTTCATGATTTATAAACTTCGTTAAATGGCTTCATATATTTACTACTGTATATATATTTTTCACGTTGATTTTGCCTACCTAAATTATTGCAGTGAAAACTTTTACTGGATAACACGCAAAATTAATATTTGGTGTCTAGATCTGTCACTTGAAATCGAGAGTTATACTATTGGATCGCTAGGCCTGAATTTAACTGACATCATATAAATTATTAATAGTTTGAATATTACTTTCATACATATATATATATACATACATTTGCTGATGTTCATTTGCTAGCTTAATGAATAAGGCCTTTCTGGTGAGTTACAAATTCCCTTTAGTTTCGGGGATTCCT
>NW_013667099.1:23755-30291 GCF_000517525.1 Limulus polyphemus
CATACATTTGCTGATGTTCATTTGCTAGCTTAATGAATAAGGCCTTTCTGGTGAGTTACAAATTCCCTTTAGTTTCGGGGATTCCTCCCTCCACTTGGACCAAAGATTAGTTACATTCATGGATGAAATTTGATAACAAAAGGGTAAACATTTGGTTAATAAATGTGCACAAAATTATCCCTTTCTTTGTACTGAAAAAGCTAAAAATACAAAGTGAAACGAAATAAGTTTTTTTAGAATTTTAGCATATCTGTGTTTTTAAGTTAGCAGAATAGAATTATGAAATAAAAAATGTTAAGCATGTAAAATAAACAGGATAATAAAAAATACGTTAGCCAATTGTTTTTATGGTACAATTGTGTAGGTTTCTAGCTAATACCTTAGGACTTGTTAGCAACCATATCAGTTTGTACTTTCAAAGACTTTAATTACAGTGATCTCAAATGATAATAAACTCCGAAAATATAATTTGATGTTTTAATTGCCGTTCTTACTGCTAGATCTGCGTATTTCGTCATTTCCTGACCAGTTTGACCGTTGTTTGTTGACTGACTTCTTTTACTTTTTATTGTAATATTAACAGATGAAGTCTGTTACCATCAGTTGGCCGTAGACAGAAGACCACCCTTGACGCTAGGTTCACAGGGTAATCACAATGTAAAGTCCACCTCGCGCCCCCTACTGGTATCCACCAACATCTCCGACCAACAGCTACTACCGTAGTCCAAGTCCGTGCTCAGATGACCTCCTGCGGCGACTTGATTCTTTTCAGCTTCTGACACTTAGCTATTGTAACGTTTAGTTAGGGACAGAGCACCCAAAGGGAAATAAAGCTGTTAGAAGGATCCAGAGTTTTGAAGTCGGTCGTTTATCACTGGCGATGACTAGTTATGAAAAGGGAAAGCCCCTTTTCAGTCAGGCCTTACTCAGCAGGAGGACTTAAACAACGTCATCTCTCCCACCCTTCCACGCCCTCTACCGGCCTGCTTTCTTTGTGCCGCTTTCTTTGCCTTTGACGTCCACAAAATGAACGTTTCTATCTCTGACGATTCTATTAGCGCTTGTGTAGTCGCACTAGCCCATCTGGGACTTCTTTGGGTATCACAGAAACGTAATCGATGTAGAACCAAACGCAGAAGTAATATACCCAATAAAACTTGATGAACGAAGACATTGAGCAAGAAGACGATGAGGTGTTTCCATGCATATTTTCTGGGCATGTTTTAAGTAAAAACTTGTGAATTAGAACACAGCAAGATTCGAGCATGAACTTATGGTGTCCATACTTTTGTATTCTCGGTCTTTCAAAATTTCACTACGTTGTGGGTACAAAGAAAAATACATCGTAAAAAGCAAAATGCTTAACAAAATCTTGACTAGCGCATTATAAAATAGTGGTTCTGATAACCACTTTGAGTAAATAATTAATTTGAATGTACCTTATACTTCGAAACGTCTGGTAAAAATCGGAATCATGTAGAAACAGGAACAGCACATTTAAGTTACAAGACTTACTTAATTCTGGGAACATCTACATTTGCTATATTCAGTGCCGACGAGGCTTTTCGTCAGTACTAGAACTCAATTTGGTCGGCAGTGGTAATAGAGACATAGTAATGGGTTTTTTGTTCAATGATACTACTAGTTAGCCAAGACGTGTTTAAAACTTCATTTCCAGGGGGTGGAAGAAAAATCAATAAAATGTGGATCTGTGAAAAGCTCACCCATTTTTTCTGCACTGTGGATGGCCAAGTTCCTAAATGTCCCCCGGTGAAACAGCGGTAAGTCTTCGGACTTACAACACTAAAATCAGGGGTTCGATTCCCTTCGGTGGACACAGCAGATAGCCCGATGTGGCTTTGCTATAAGAAACTCACACACGCAGTTCCTAAATTCCGAGAGGTTTTCAATTAATAAGCACATTGTACTGTGTGTGTGTGTGTATTTTTTCCTCATCTTATTAATTTAATTAAAATAAGTTTGAAATTTGTTGCACAAAATTAGGTATTACATGAACAAACATTCATTAGAATAGGTCCTCTAAATCTTATAACGCCTGGCATGGCCAGGTGGTTAGGGTGCTCTACTCACAATCTGCGGGTTGCGGATTCGAATCCCCGTCCCACCAAACATGCTCGCCATTTCAACCGTGGGACGTTATTATGTGACGGTCAATCCCTCTATTTGTTGGTAAAAGAGTAGCCCAAGAGTTGGTGGTGGGTGGTGATGACTAGCTGTTTTCCCTATAGTCTTACACTGGTAAATTAGGGACGGCTAGCGCAGATAGCCCTCGTGTAGCTTTGCGCGAAATTCATAACAAACCAAACTCCTCGGTAGACACAGCAGGTAGACTACTATGAAAAGAAACACACATACAATATGTCAACCACATTATATCTGCTATATCCAGTGCCAACTAAGCCTTTCGTACAATATCGGGTCTCTTCAGGACCACTGGGATACGACAAACATGTAAAGGACTCATATAATTTATCATTCAGTCCAATTTTATTTTTTTTTATGACGAAACTCAATTTACTGCTGATATTTATGTCTTCTTTGTATTTTCTAAAATGTAATCAGACTTAAATATTTCTTGTTTTTCGTTATTTCTTTGACACTAAAAAATTCGTGAAATTGAAATTTCAGTGCATAATCATATCTGTTATTGCTAATTATTTATATTTTGAGGATAATCTGTGATATGCGTTTTCATGACGCTGAAGGCATAAAACTAGAGAAAATGCATATTTCCAAGCTTAACTAAAGACGACATATATCACGCGCATTTTAAACGTGATTGTAGTTAGGCACGTGCTCACTTTCATTGTAACCCAGTTTCGTGATTTTGATCGCCTGTTTATCCTTCATTTATGCAGGTACATGTCAGCAGGTTGTTCCTGTTTGAAGCTTATCCTTAAAAATTTTGCCTCATTGATTAACAGTAATATCGCAGCGCCACCTGGTGTTGGTGTTGACATCAGCCGTGAAGAAAGGTAAGTTGGTTCTTGGGTGCTATAATAGAGTAAAAGCGAATTTTTTTTGGGGGTGGGGGTTGAATCCAAAACAAATCCTTGTCATATGAATAGGCGGCTACAGTCGAAAGGAACAGTACGTAAATTAGTAAGTAACTACAGTTACGTCCTCTTCCTGAATTGAAAATAGCCATTTTCTCCTCGAGAAATTGTTCAGTAATATTAATTAGCTCCACCTCCGTAGTTTGTACGGCTTGGGTGAGGGGCGATTTGGCTTCCTTCGTTGCCCGTGCGGTAGATGTTCGAGCGGGTCTGGGCGAGATTAGGGCAGTAGACCGGTTTGCTATTATAACTGTGACGCGTGAATAACAACATTTAAACGATAATTAAATCATGTTCTGCTGTATTCATCCAGAATTAGCACGAGGAAGTGAAAGTTGAAGCTTGTGTCACGCTTCGCTCTGTACTTTCTCGTCTAAGAGATGTCGCGTGTGAGCGTGCATGCACGCAACTAGTGTCCTGACACTGCAAATCGGTTGATTTGTCGCTCGTTTATTTTATCCATTTATGATCCTTTTACACAAGGAATACAACTAGTAATGGGATTTCTCCGTTGACGTTAATAAATGTTATATGTAGAATGACAGTTATTTTATCATTACCAATGGAAAGTTAATTGTTATGTTTTATCAGTTTATCTTATTCTTCAACTAGCCAAATCATAGACTGACCTAATTTTCTATTTTAGATATGATGGTATTTCTTTATCGCCAATAATTATAAGTTCACTCTTTGTCTCTTCTTCGATAGATACAACAAATGTGTGAGCTGCTATCACCAGTTGTTGTCCATTCGAGCTTTCTTGTTGAAACGACAGACGTTGTCAGGAAAGCTAGGACAGTCATTCCGAGAGCTTCAGCTCTTGATGCAGAGATTAGACTAGTTGTAGTGATAGCTTTTTGACAGAGCTTCTTCTATGGAACCTGAAGACCAGGTCAGAAGTCCAGATGGAGTCAGCCTTCGACTTTTAGAGAAAACTACAAAGATTGTTAACCCACCAATCCGTGTTAAGTGTCTTAACTGTTAGAACTAGTCAGGCAGGCAACACAAAAGGTGTTACAACTCTAGCTATCCAATTATCAACAGCTAACCAATCTCACATTGAGGTTTTTTTTTTTTTGGACTCGTTTGAGTGTTGGTAAGTGTGTGAGCTTAATACATTGCGATTAGCAAGACTAGATAGAACAAGGAGTTTGTGTTCTACTTTTAGTTTGTAACGGAAAACTTTTAATGACATTCTCTCGTAGACATGGCTAAACAAAATCTCAAAGTTGGTTAGAGATCAAGTCAGTAAATCATTTACAGCTAGACACTTCCAAGCAAGGACAAGTTATCAACATCTATTAACACTACACCTAATTGTTGGCTTATTTTGTTGTTTGTTATTATTACCCTAATTTCAAAAATTTTTCAAAATGGTTGTGCTCATCATGCACATAACTGATAAATATCATGTTGTTAGCTCATTTAACACAAACAATTTATTAGATATTTTTATTATATGTTTTAGTGAAATCCTACGACGTATTGGTAGAAAGCGATCGCTCTTGTCCTTTTGAAGAAGAGAACACCTTAAAAGATCTCGAGTGTTTTAGGTTACTATATTGGGCGTTGTGGTGACGTATCTGTTAGTAGAACATAAAAGTATTGCGGGTCAAGCTCACAAAACATGTAGATCTTATCTCCTATTCTGAAAACAAGCATGTACACTACGTCTGCTGCAGTTATTAGAAAATCTGGTTTGTTTTTAGGTAATAATATACAGATAAACTGACAGCAATGATTATGTTCGGTTCTTTTACTCTTAAAGAACACTAACGTAAGAGTTAACAAACGTGGGAATGTTTTGGTTTCTTACGTATAGCAGTTCAGTAAACACTAACTTAAGTCATGATGCCTAGTCCTGACATTAGTTGCATCGAACTGTACTTTGTCTGTCAAGTGTAGCAGTTCAGTAAACACGACTAAAGTCATGATGCCTAGTCCTGACTTTAGTTGCATCGACCTGTGTTTGGTCTGTCAATTGTAGCAGTTCAGTAAACACCGACTAAAGTCATGATGCCTAGTCTTGACTTTAGTTGCACCAAACTGTGCTTGGTCTGTCAAATGTAGCAGTTCAGTAAACACGGACTAAAGTCATGATGCCTAGTCTTGACTTTAGTTGCACCAAACTGTGCTTGGTCTGTCAAATGTAGCAGTTCAGTAAACACGGACTAAAGTCATGATGCCTAGTCTTGACTTTAGTTGCACCAAACTGTGCTTGGTCTGTCAAGTGTAGCAGTTCAGTAAACACTGACTAAAGTCATGATGCCTAGCCCTGACTTTAGTTGCATCGACCTGTGTTTGGTCTGTCAATTGTAGCAGTTCAGTAAACACCGACTAAAGTCTTGACGCCTAGTCCTGACTTTAGTTACATCGACCTTTACTATTTACTTCCTAATGTTAAGCAGATTAGAGGTTGAATTTTGATTCACATGTTCTGAAGAAGTAGCCTCGAATAACAGCCTTTGTGGTATTGAAAAGCTGCTCTAAACTTTTTGTAGCGATTCTCCAGTGTACTCTGAATGCCATATTATAAAAAATTTGCACAGTTAGAGAAAAATTCAACAAACATTTGCACAAACAAACATAAATTTTAATAGATTTTTTTAGGTACGAAGTTGATCCATAGTCTGCCAGCAAATAGTTATACTTGGGGAACGTTTTGGCATTCTTACGTTTGCCAGAATGTTTTTTTTTTTCAAATAGTGGCCGTTCGAAAGTATACACCGTAACGAGTTACACTTGATCATACCTATTTAACGCCAAGCAAGGCTCTGGTTTAATCTACTGTTCAATCTGAATAATTTAAATACCTCCTCCCCTCACTCAAAATACGGATTCGTGTGATCAAACAAAAGTGAAATCAACCTATTTAATTATTAACATGTCAGGTCCAGTAATGAAGTCAAAAAAGATGCGTAAAATACGAATTTATGACATAAAATAGAACGTCGTAATTCATTCTTATTAGAATGAAAGAGTGGAATATATGGTGCTGTTGTCAATTAACCACTTAACTTTTGAACATGAGAGTACAGCACTCCAAAAAGTGTTTAAAATAATCTTACGTAATATTAATCCTTTTTCAGGTTGTAGTTTTGCAGTTTCAATTTTTAGACGTTTATGTTAATGCATATGTTTAGATTATTTGTTAATGATTATTCAAATTTATATCGGCGATAAAGGTGCTATCCAAGGAATACTTTCAAAATCCAAATTCCAGGATACTCCCGTACCACCTTGTCGGTCATTCACTCTATGGCAGATTTTCCTAAACATTTGTCATCCAAATCTCCTCTAATAAATGTGTTTTCTTGCGGCCTTCTCCCCCCCCTTTTTTTAATGAGTGAAATAGTGAGTTAAGTGACCAGATATACTGATACATGTCAAAATACTTTGTGTTGTAGTTATTACTTATTATTTTCATTAATGAAAAATATATTAAAACCGTAAATTTTG
>NW_013667099.1:31250-32356 GCF_000517525.1 Limulus polyphemus
GCTGTCTTCCCTCTAGTCCTATACTGCTAAATTAGGGACGGCTAGCGCAGATAGCCCTCGTGTAGCTTTGCGCGAAATTCAAAAACAAACTGCTTATATATCAAATCTGTTGTTAAGTTATGAAAAAGTATTATCACTGTTGCGAAAAATAGCTTATAAACTCGCTTGTGAACAGTAAAGCGTTTATACTTATTTGTTTATCAGAACCAGTTTCATAGGTTGAATATATTTTTAATTGTGGGATATTTATGTTTTTTGACAGCTATACTGATTTGATTATCAGAACCAGTTTCCTAGGTTGAATATTTTTATAATTGCGGGATAATTATGTTTTCTTTTTGTGAAGTTTGTTGTATACGAGTTGTTTGCGCTTTGTCACCTGATGTATAGAACATAGTATTTACAGTTCCAGAATCAGCATTCCGTATAACTAGTCTGAGCTATCATGTTCCTATGTTTAGTTTTTAATGAAGATTGAAGTAGTTATAACTAGAGAAAACATTATAAATTATCATTTTTCCTGCTATATATATACATATATATGTGTGTGTGTGTGTGTGTGTGTGTCAAGGAAGTCGTAATTTAAAAAAACATATAAAGTTCAGGAACGAGAATTATCGTTTTCAGGACAAAAGTGGATGACGTATTTACGCTAGGGTTAACCAAAACTTCTGATATTTTTGTTGTGATATGATGGTATTTAATTTCGTATCGGGTAACTACATTTTCAAATTGCTATTTTACTACTCGCTCGCAAAAACATTTTTCAAGCATTACTAGAGCCAGGGACATAAAAAAACAAGCAGAATAAAATTTAATATTCGAGAAAAGGGTGTTTTCCTTTGTTAACAAGTAAGAAATGATTAAAATCCAAATAAACTTGGCCATTGAAGATCTAAATGAAAGTGTTTAACTTGGGAATTACACACACGTACAACAAAACAACAGGAAGCGGTAACAAACGTTTTGATAAGCATACAAAGAGGTAGATAATTTTATTTTATATTTTATACACATTCACGAAGTACCATATGTATATATACACCTGGAAAAAAGTTAAGCACCCCCAAATATTTTTCAGGATTGCTTATTGAAAATAAGGTTTA
>NW_013667099.1:33281-36491 GCF_000517525.1 Limulus polyphemus
GGTGATAATCTTGTTTTCTTGTGCCCAATAATGCATAATTTCATTTGATAAACACGTTTAGATTGAATGGTAATTTATAATCAGTCACAAGAACGTCGAATCTGAATCACTTGAAAAAAACACGGGGGTGCTTAACTTTTTTCCAGGTGTATATAAACTGTATATACATTTTCGCCAGAATAATTATGATTCTTTAGCCCCAATATCCCCCCCTTACACACACACACACACACACACTCGAACTTACGAGATAAAGAAAGCTTTGATTGGTCAAGGCGATGTTCTCATCTTCTTTTTAGATCCAATAGGACAGTTCCTGAAGGTAGTAAAATCATTTTTGTAAAAAATATTTTTAATTACGTTTTTCGCTATTCTGTATTTTAAAAGCATATATTTTTCAATAGAGCTTTTAAGATTAGTATGTATTCTGCAGGATATTTAATGTATTCGCTGACACAGTTTTTTAGATATATTTATTTTACAATTTTCATATACTTATATTGTAAAAACTTTATTAGAAGGTACATTAATTTTAAAACATACGTATTGGAGTTTGAAACGATTATCAATACGCTTTAACTTCACAGTCTTTATTAATTGACGTAAACTCGTTTTTTTCTTCTTCTAAGAAACACCTGTAGTTTAATAAATTGCATTCATTCTTCAGTTCTTATCCCAGTTTGATAGGTAGCATTTTCATGACGTCATATTTCAACATGGCGTGTTAAGTGAAAGGTTGTGTAAGGATCGTAGTTTATTACGTCTTACGTAGCATAGTGAAATAGGTAATTATTTTTATGGTAAGAAGTAAATCTCTTGATTTTTATACAATATATGTCTGTGTGTGTTTGTGAGCGTGTGTATCTAATGTTGTTCTTGAAAGTAAGTAACAAAACGATAGAAAAATTGTAGTATCAATGTGAAAACAGGTAACTTTTAATTGACTCATTACGGATTATTGCTTTTATGCCTGTAATTAATGTATTTTTTCACTTGTATGCTCATGTCCAGTTAAATACTAAATTTACTTTATATAGAAGAAAAAAAAGCGAATTTCTGTTTTCGTTTAATTTGTTGGAGAATATGCATACAAGGAGAATTATTATGGGTTTTACACGATTTGAATGTTAGCTGAATTTTTATAGTATCTATATCTGTTAATTTACCTATATTTCTGCTCATCATTAATCCGTCAATCCTTCTGTGTCTGTTAGGTCTTTATCATAAATAAGTCGACGCATGTGAACCACGTGCTTGTTTTACGAAACACGTTTACAAAAAACAACAACTATATTTAGGCTTACACTGCCCAATTGGTTCGGTACTCGCTGGAATATATATATTGATGGCCAAGTTGATCTCGGTATCTGGCGTAGTTTGAAAGTTACCAGTTATATAGCTTATGATATATATGATTGGAGTGTTTTGGCAATAATTTCCCATCAATATGCACTTGTGCCTCAATAGCAGATACCTTGCTCAAGTCAAAATACGTGTTTGGCATCGTGTATTTGTTGCAGATGTTGACACGTTTCACTATACTAATTGTGTTTCCGTATCAGATCACGTCCATATACCTACAGAGATAGTGCGTCATCTATGTACAATATTAGGCTAGAAGAAAATGCAGCTACTTGATTGTGTAGAATAACTTGCAATAATCCATATTTTCTTACTTCTACTTCTTTATAAAATAGTGTAAACAATAAAGAACTTGAAAGTAAACATCTAAATAAATGTCGTTATGGGCAGTTTTAATTAGTTTAAAAAATAAGGTGGCGCTCTTGAGTATATGAAATCAGTTATTATCCCTAGCACGTGAAGTATTGAATACTAAACATTTACATTTCTCTGTTCTGTATTTCTGGACATTTTTATGAGTATGTTTAATCTACGCTGATAGCTCATTTGCAATATGTGAAGCCCATTTGAAAACAGCGAGATATCTCTGTCATTTTGGCTGTGTTATACACGGTTAGTTTAATTCCTTGAGTTTTAATGTCAAGAAATTGGCGTCAGTAAGTTTAAAAAGTCTGTGAGTTATCATATTATCGTTTGTTTGTTTTTTATGTAATTATAAGGTGTTTGTACTGGAATCTACCGTAACCAAGTAAAAATAATTCGTAAAGTTGATAATAAACTTGTTTATCTGAAAAACAAAGAAGCCATTATCGGGATTAATTGTTTGAAAATTATGAAATTACGAGTCCCTTACGTTTTGTTAAATTTATAGGAAGTGTGTACATTTAAAAAAAAATAAATAAACGTTTGATTTAAGTTTGTTTGGAAATTTAATGTTTAGAGAAGAATTAAAAACTTTATTGTGCAATTTTGATAACGTGGAATATAATTATATCAATTCTGTTATTACCTGAAACATTTGTAAAAGTATATTGAACTGAAAGGGTTTAAGATAATTATTTGAAGTGTCCATTGTACCTCATATGAGCTTTTTCTGTGATTAAAAGTTTTGAATAAGAAATATGTGCTAGTTGGTGTGCATTTATTTTCTCTAATATATTCTACTATTCCGTTATGAATTAAAGAAGTTGCCCAGGTTTTAAAGACAGGGCAATCAAAAAGAAAGATGTAGCAGGGGAAAAAAAAAGGCTTAATGTCGAAATTGCATGTGATTTCAGGCAAATCAACTTCGTAAATAACGCATGTGCCAAAAAATGTTGTTATACAGTTAGAGGATAAGTCACAATATTAACCTACCAGGACTAGATTCACCAAGTATAGTCTATGTATAAACTACAATGTATTTAATATTGCCTACAACGAATCTGTTAACGAAATTTAAGTTAGACCGAGCGGTGCCTTAATCATTAACACGTCAGCAAGTGTAAATATATATATATATTATATAACCAGGTCTCTCAACTTTAAAATATAATATAATGGCGAAAATGGAGACATTCAGAAACATATCTTGCTTATAATAATGATAATGAATTTTACTTAATAAGACTGAGATGAAGACATATACTTGTCTACTTATCTA
Organism: Limulus polyphemus; assembly: GCF_000517525.1. Lineage (NCBI taxonomy): Eukaryota > Metazoa > Arthropoda > Merostomata > Xiphosura > Limulidae > Limulus > Limulus polyphemus. The sequence continues at coordinate 36,286 of NW_013667099.1, forward strand.
CATTTACAAACAAAAGTATTGCGATTAACGATAAGAATGACTTAATGTGGTTGTGGACAGTAGCGGTCTTCAGTAAAAGTAACTGTTTGGCTTTTCTCGTGCTGTTCTAAACAACAACAAGGGTCCGGCATGGCCAGGTAGATAAGGCGCTCGACTCGCAATCAGACGTCCCACCAAACATACTCGCCTTTTCAACCGTGGGGGCG
>NW_013667099.1:36757-50406 GCF_000517525.1 Limulus polyphemus
CAAAAACAAACAAACAAACTAATCTCACAAAGACTAATCCAAATAACACTGCAACCCGATCAGCCAAAGTGAGCACAAAAACTATAGGAATCACACTTTACGTGTTGTTGTTGGTTCTAGGAAGACGTGCACTATTCAAAACAAAATCTTGAATGTATGGTGATCAATATGTCATTAAAAGTGTTAAGTATGGGCATTTCTATAATTAAAGCTCTATCGGGAAACAGTTGGAAGAAAAACCACGAATTTGACAGATGGTACAATATTTTCGACAGAGAATTAAACTTTTGACCTGGAAAATTTTTTGAGTGTTTTTCAAATGCGCCATCTGAGAGTTTTATATTTACTTTGCGATTTTCGTGTGACTTTCATAGCAAGTTATTTATCTTGAACACCGTCTTTTTTCAGTTTGTCTGAAAAACACATCACTTACATTGAAATAACAATCTTAAATGAGAGGGAGAATTATCTTTAAACAATTATTAAATAATTCTAAAGAATCTTTACGTTATGGATATCCAAAAACAGACGCAAAATGTTTAAATATTACGAACTAGAAGAGAAAAAAAAGACTTGACTGCAAGTTAAGAGAACCACACAATCCTACCGTAATTAGCAAGCAGTTAAACAAGTTGGGATTACGATATTATGGAGAAACCAGAGATGTTTTTGACATGCATATGCTAGTAACTTGTATTTATAATACAAAAAAAAACACCAATGCATCCGAAATAAATAACAAAAACGCTGGTTGACTTATCCAAAATTCTCAAGATGTTGCTCAGAAAATGTTTTTTGTCTTTATTTAATTTTGTTATCAATAAATGTTTGGGAATTTATTTAACTTACAATTTAGTAAATAATATGAGTTAAATAAAGGGGGATTAGAAAAAATTGCTATATTTGTAAACAAAATGTCAACAGAAAAACACTGAGAATCTCAAGACTTATAAATGAATTTATACATGTCCAAGCTATCTGAAATTTAGTTCACCTAAGACAAGTAGTTTTTAAAATGTTAAGTATAGGATCTATTTTTTTGCAACCACCATTTACTATATATTATAAATAACTAGGTTATTCAGAGCACAATGTTTGATTACGCGATCATTTATAGAAGGTATTTTAATCTGCTCAGTGTTTCTTTTTCATTGCTTATTCGGGGGGGGGGGGGCTTTCCACTTTCACTAGTAAAAGTAGAAGGTTGCTATTGATGACTTTGTTGAAACGAAGCATCAAGTGTAGTATAGCGTACTTAACCTCTGTACGATATTAGTACAAGCGTACGTTTGTACAATTATATTTCCTCGAGTTTCAGGTATTTATACAGCTTCTTAAGTTTTAATTGATCTAGTAGCTTGAAATATTTGGACTAAACATTTACTTACATAATAGAAGCTGTTTAAATGTTTTATCATCTAACAGACCTGTTTCATTTTGCGACTTTTCTTCATATAAAAGGCTCTGAACAACTGTAGTGACCGATGACCCTTACGTCAGAGTTCTTAAAGTGAAGACTATTGATGTGCTAAACGTAAGTACTTGACAGCGAAGACTCAATATTAGTAACAATAGTTTAATGTGTAGTTTCCAACGTGAAAGTTTTATATAGATGTGTGTTTTTCAAAACAAACGGTGGTGAATGTACACTTATGAGGCTGACTCTGGAGAGAGAGAGAGAGAGAGAAACGTTCCGATTATTCACTTACTTTAGAAAAGTAGAATTCTTTATGCGCAAATTGTTTGAAAACAGCTCTTCACCCCCTCACCGTGTTTAACTATCCTCCCAGTTTCCAGCACTCAGCGTCTTTATCCTAAAGGATCATCTACCCTAGATCAACGAAAAGATAGCAGTCTTTGTGTTTAGTAAATGCACAATTTGTAAGCAAGCTCTGTAGTAAAGATGGATAGCACATCAATCTTGTATGCTAAGTCCATAGATCTTATCGCTACATGCAACCCAAAAAAGATATTTTAAAAACGGCTGAAGGAAGTGTGTTGTATGGTAGCGGTACGTCCAGCACGTGAAATCATCTTGTGCTTGACTAGCTAATACATCTGTTTAAATAATTCCAACAACTTTCTGTTTTAGTGACTGCCATTTTGGCGTATACTTAGATTATCTGGGTGTAGATCTAGACTTTTGAAAGTTGCACAGTGACCAACGCTTAAATGGTGACTGGATATATGTTTGTTTACTCACGAAACGTCACTGACCCTTGCAGTGACCAGCACACGGAAGACTGTAACAATGACAGGCCAGCCGGAAGTGACCACTATAGAGCTAAGTTATGAGGTAGCGGAAGTCGTTATTCTCTGAATAAAATGTATCAAATGTCGAGACTGATGTACACACGAGTGGCAGCTTCTCAGGTCCGTGAAGTGAGACGGTAAACAGTTCTACTCGTGTGTGTGTGTGTATAAACGCGAACTATTTACATCACACATATATACTACCTACCCAGGAAGAACATAAAGTGAGTAGGCAAGTTTCAGAGCCTTTAGGTGACGGGATGAAAAGCTGAAAGTGAAAAACACATTGGTGAAGGACTCTTGTACGAAGAATAGTGTTTGCCAACACTAAGTTTTAGACCATTATTATCCCTTAAGCAGATGGTTTACATGGCAACAGGGGAGTAGCAAACATTGCGTACTTACTTTAACCATTCTTTCGTCTTTTCGGTTCTCTTTCGTCTTAAGAGGACCTGAATTATCACGGAGAGAGATTCTGCACAATAAAGATTACGTAATTCTTGAAAAATGGCCTAGTTTTCGATAAAGAGCTTACGAAAAAATCATATAGTTCAATACACATTATCAAAACATCGTACATATAGATTGTCGTTCAGTACGGTGGCTAATATAATTCTATTCATAAGTTCTGTGGATTGATAATTAATGCAACCTTTTTTCAAATACATCCTATTTAGCCCAATAGTCTTTAAATTTCGTCCACCGTTATAGTCTAAAAATACCACTGTTGGCTAAGATATTTTTGTAAAGAAATAGGTTTTATAATGGTGTAAATCCAACTACTCAGTCATCCAATATCAAACCTGGCTGCACTTATTATAGTAGAGATCGTCTTTCTATGATTAAACTTGGGAAAATATGTTAGTACTGTTGGGTATTTAAGTAGCAGTATTAATGAATATTATAGTGAATGTAAATGTTCATTGCCACAACATTTAATAAAACTGTTGACCACCTGGTAAAGCCTGTGCTTTTTTGGCCTGAAAAAAGAACGGTATTTTTAGGACAAGCGGGAAAAAAAATCTATATGTTAATGTCGGAGACGAAACCCACCTAATTGCTTAAAAATCGGTAAGTAACAGTTCTTATCTTGACTACTGTACACTTACAAATTTCGTTTCTACAAGACATTGGACGCTGTTACGGAGAATATTTTTATCCAGTGTAATCACTTAATATATCATTCTTAAATAATAAGTATATAGAAACACGAAGATTGAAAATTTACAGTTTTGTGAAAACATGTGGGTGTATTTTACTTTCAATCATTATGGCACGAACTCTTCTAAAAACTCAGTCCAAACAACCGCGCACTATCGATTTATGACTTTAATACAATAATCTCTAGGCTTCCGTTGTCGTAGCGACGGCACGGAAGAATTGGCATATGTCACGCCCCCTTTTGTTAGTTGACTTTTTTATTATTATTTTATCCACAGCACTTGCTCAGTGAATCATGATATCTAGTTATCAATATATTTTATAAGCCCGCAAGGTTGAGTTTTAACAGGTGACACACATGTTGAATCTTAAACACGTAACTTGTTTCTGGTAGGGCACCAAACTCGCTCATTAAATGTATTAAGTTACGGAAAAAACACTTCTGTCATCGAAACTAGAATGTCAGCAATAACAGATGAAGACTGCACGATGTCTCTCCGCCTCAAAGCGACAGCGTTACACTATTATTAATCTGGATAAATTATGTTTCTTGAAACAAAGCACAAAACATGGTATTTTCAAAAAGAATAAACGTATCTAACGTTCAGCATTTCTAACTTGGATTTGTTTTCCCTATACAGGATGAGTGCATTACTTGTAAATTTAAATCAAGTGTTGAAATTTGTCTGTTCTTATTAATTAACACAGATGTTATAAAAATCTAAAAAGCATTATAAAATTAGAACATAATATCGAGCAGGTTAAGGGAAGAAAAAGTAACGAGGCAAACAAGCTATAATTGGACTTAAGACTAGATGTACTTCCGCAAGGTCCCCGAAAGTGTTCTGTTTGAAGAGTAAATAAAACCAAAGTTAAGAGTAAGAAATATTTCTCTTTCTTGCTTTTGAAGCTCATATGTAATGCTGTGTTATAGTCTACAGAATGCATAATTCTTCTCGAAATCCATGGCATAGGCACGGTTTACTGACGTCATAACAGTACAAATTGCAACGTTAAGCATACCTTATGTGACGTGATTTTAGTGTCTATTGACAGACAACACACTACTGTATCGTGGTGCAAGTCTTAAAACAAGTGACCCCTCCAGACAGCCTTCGGCCCCTTTTCCGAGAAATTATCTCCTATCATGCACATTCTCTGACGACTAAATTTTACTTTCAAAAGAAGACCAGTGGAGAGCGTTTCTACAAGTTTTTTTTTTCTAAGGTGGTAGGGGGGGGGGCGTAATGCGTAAGTGATTGAAGGCGCGGTTAACGTTTGCTTAAACGTTCAGTACAAATTTAGTACAATTCGTACACATTTTTTGCCGCTCTCATGGGCCTGCTGGTTGACAGTGTTGGACCCGTCGGTGAGCCAAGGGAGGTGGGGGGGGGGGGTCAAGTTACCTCAGTGAAAAACATAGCAAAATACTCGCAGTTTTTAACTTATAACATGCTTCCACCCAGAGGTGTAGATATAGAGGATGATTGTTTGTGATTCAGTACTAGTACGTTTGATATGTAGGGGAAACGTGTCCCCCCCCATTTCTCCTACTTATCACTCCTATGCCTCCAGCAACTACCAAATAATAGTACTTGAAAACCTTTATATTGAAAGCTTATTGTCCAATTCACATCAACGAAATGCGATTAATTAGAATATCTGCTTGTTTGGGAAAACAATCGTGTTATTCTTACTCAATTAGGCGTAACACTAAAAACAAGGTACCGGCTTCTAATGAAAATATAGTATTACTATTATGTGAGATTCCTTAAAGTTTTGTTTTCTCTGGGTTGTAGATTTAATTAAACTTTCATTAAAATCACATTAACTGCATTCAGTTTATTTCGATCATGTTTCTGATCTCAGACCAACAAAGATTAAAATAAATATACATCACAATGACTATAAAAATAAGTTTTATAGATCTAGTCCGTATAAATTTACAGCTTGAGTTTGTGATAATTAATAATTCATTGCATAAACATAGAATCTGTTTTTCTAACTTCTTTTCAAATAACCAGATCTTATAACTTTATTATCATTAATATTTATCTATAATAATTTGAAATAGAAGTTAAACACAGCTCTGCAAACAATTATTTCTAGTATATTTTCACTTTTGTGATTTTTTTACTAACTCTTTTGTGTTGTATGTGTGATTCGAATCATCCAGTTCTTCCGACTGGGATCATGTTTCAAATCGCAATCATTCACAGCAAGAAGGCAACTATTTGTGATTCAAATCATCCAGTTCTTCCGACTGGGATCATGTTTCAAAACGCAATCATTCATAGCAAGAAGGCAACTATTTGTGATTCAAATCATCCAGTTCTTCCGACTGGGATCATGTTTCAAAACGCAATCATTCATAGCAAGAAGGCATCTATTTGTGATTCAAGTCATCCAGTTCTTCCGACTGGGATCATGTTTCAAAACGCAATCATTCATAGAAAGAAGGCAACTATTTGTGATTCAAGTCATCCAGTTCTTCCGACTAGGATCATGTTTCAAAACGCAGTCATTCACAGCAAGAAGGCAACTATTTGTGATTCAAGTCATCCAGTTCTTCCGACTGGGGTCATGTTTCAAATCGCAGTCATTCACAGCAAGAAGGCAACTATTTGTGATTCAAGTCATCCAGTTCTTCCGACTGAGATCATGTTTCAAATCGCAATCATTCACAGCAAAAAGGCAACTATTTGTGATCCAAGTCATCCAGTTTTATCCGACTAGAATTATGTTTCAAAACGCAATCATTCATAGCAAGAAGGCAACTATTTGTGCTTCAAGTCATCCAGTTCTTCCAACTGGTATCATTTTGCAAAACGAGATCAATCTCAAGAAGCAAAGACTCTTTAAACGGTCAGTGACGATCCTTTTGGTCAATGATAAAATGCAAATTGTCAGTGATAACTTTGGAGTTGGTCAGTGTCAGAATAAAAGTATTGGTTAGCAAAAGAGAATAATTAAATCACAAAATTCAACTTCGTGTTTTGTTATTTTGTTTTAATTCAATCCTCCATTAATACTCAAATGTCTAGTAAGCCTTGCGTAGTTAGACTCCCGGTAAAGTTGTCCAATATTCATCCGCATCGTCTTGAACATATCGTCCATGTGTTAGCTACGAAACTAGGTGCGGATTGGCCTTGCGATAGAACTGTGGATTTCGTATTTGGCGAGCTGAGTTTGAATCCGTGCGATACTACAAACTATTGTCCGAAAACGATTAAGCACTAAGCATTTTCACTAAGTTGTGAATAAAGAACATTAATCTCTTTCAATAACTGTACTCTACGACAAACATTCATTTCGAACCAAACCAAACCTCGTTTTTTTTTTTTTTAAGAAACTTTCTTCAGGAAGATGCCCCCACCCCCACCCAATGGCACAGTGGTATGTCTGCGAACTAACAACGCTAGAAACCGGATTTCGATACCCATGGTGGGCAGAGCACAGGTAGCCCATTGAGCAGCTTTGTGCTTGATTACAAACAAAGAAATATTTAAGAAGGCGAGCTCAACTCTTTTTCTCTCACGAAAAATGGTCAGTTAGAAAAATTCCTTAAACGAGGGCGTGGATGCACGAAAAAGAGACTTAAACATATAGAACAAATTGTAATAATAATTGAGATATTGTTTAACTGAACAATATAGAAAAAAAATAAGATAAATTATATTTTTTACACCTTACCGCACCATCGCTTCCTATTGAGTGGGATTTTGTTTTCGCCATGTTTTATGTAAAAGTTAAATGAAGAATTATTTTATTCAAATTGTATTGATATTTTTTTATGACTAATATCAATACAATTGCTAATATTGTTTGTCTAGTTTGTGCTTAAGTCCGGGAAGTGTTTATAAAAACTGATACTAACAAGTCCAAAAGTAATATATACAAAAATGAAGACCACAACAACTTTCTAAAACGTTATTTCGCCAAATATTTTACGTTGTAAGTTCTTTGCTTACATTTCTGTTTAGGACCCATGATTACAAAACCTTAACTTATAATGATCATAAAAGAGATTTGTATTAGGCCTGTAATATTTTTAATACCACATTCTTTATCTAGTTCCTTGGGGATTTTCAAGTATAAGAAGATTTGTTTTTATAACAATAATATTTCAATCAGGACTATTTCAACTATTAATATATGATAATAAAAGAGACTTGTATTAGGCCTGTAATATTTTTAATACCACATTCTTTATCTAGTTCCTTGGGGATTTTTAATAATAAGAAGATTTGATTTTATAACAATAATATTTCAACCAGGACTATTTCAACTATTAATATACACTATTTTAATTTTTTGAAAATCCCCAAGGAAATAGATAAAGAACGTAGTGTCAAAAATATAACAGGCCTAATACTGCTGTCTTGTAACAAGTGTAACTGATTTACTCCTGCTTCGATAGCTTGGAAATGATGTTCACACCATAACAATTATTCAAAGCCTTGCATACTCCTTTTTTACCCTATTTGAAAACAGAGGGACACTCTCAAATTTGGCTCTTTGTAATCCTACTTAACTCACCAATTAAATTCAACAATACACAACATTAAGAACATATTTTTTTAAAAGCTTTGTTAACATCTTATCTTTTTATACTAACTAATGTTTAATAGAAACTTTTTACGCGTTATTTAGAGGAAATGACTTCGGATTTAAAAACAAAATCTAAATATTTAAGGAAAACATGAAATTTGCCATTTAATGTTTTCCTTAGTCACTCGACGTCTTTCATATATATATAATAAACGTCAATGTTGAAAAAAAAAATCATGCTACGTTTCAACACGTCCTTTCCATACAGACTAATTTATAAGAGGATTTCACTTAACAAACACTAGATACGTTCTTTGCTATAACAATAAGATTGTCTTTAGATTTTTTTAAGTTCTCCAATGTACTGATCACAACCTATTGAACCCCTCAGAAATGTATCTATATGGCAATATTAAACGAAAACCAGCTAACAGTTATAATAAAAAAATGGGCCTTGCTTTAAGAGTAACGTCTCCGTTTCCAGACGCCCTTGGAAACCAGCTCCACTACCTACCAATCGTGACAACATAAACATTGGCTAATATACCAATAAGTAGCATAGCTCCATTCTTATTCTTATTTTTCTGTAATCACCATTTTAATACGGACGTTTTTTTTCTTTAATAACAGGGTGTTGCAGTATGACATTTAGAATGACATTATCTGTCAGACGCTCGTCCTAAGTCGTCATATTATTTTCAAATAAGTATGAACTACAAAATAATGAAATAAAGTAATTAATAATGAAGTAATGTTACTAACTCTTAACTTGTGGTATATAAAATAAATTTAATAGTTTCGTAGGGACCGCTCCCATTATTTATTTAGTTTAATAGACTTCGCTCTGGAATCCGTACTAAAGGAACAATCCATAAGAAAATATATAACATGTTAACACACATTTTGTAAAACTATCTTTAAAATATGTGTATAGAATAAGAGAAAGAAAAGAAATCGAAGTGACAGTTATGTGTTGAGATGCAACGTAAAAACTCCTAAAACTGTTTTAAGTTTTCTATCAAATATCTTTAAATCTCTAGCACGTGCTTAGTGAATTTTCATAAAATCGAAAAACAACTCAAAAACAACTGAATGTCTATAACCTGATCTGGCAAATTTGTATTGGATAAAAAAAATCATACAGTTACCACCACAGCCAATTTAAATGATAAAAGTATTCCGCTGTTTGAATTTAGGCTTCAAAAATAACAAACTGCTACGTTCGCTAAAGTTTACAAAGGTATTAAGGTAAACAGATTTAGAAAAGTTTAAGTCCTTCAGTGATTTCTAACAAACGATGACACGTGAAAGAAGTCTTCTTGAAAAAAGGAGAAAACTGATTAGGTATAAACTACTACCTACAACAACAGCAATCGATCTAAAAAAAAGAGGAAGTTATGAAACAAACGACAGTGGATCTAAAAAAGAGGAAGTACTGAAACAAACAACAGTGGATCTAAAAAAAGGAAGTAAAGAAAAAACAACAGTGTATCTCCAAAGGAAGTAAGGTAATAAATAATGAAACAAGCAACAGTGGATCTCTAAAGGAGGAAGTAATGAGACAAACAGCAGTGGATCTAAGAAAAAGGAAGTAATGAAACAAACAATAGCGGATCTCCAAAGGAGGAAGTATGAAACAGACAACAGTGGATCTTGTGACGAATTTACTATCCTATATAAATTTTAATATCGATGTTTGTTTAAGTTAAATTTATATGTAGAAATGTGTATAACTTATACTGTTAAATTTGTATTGCGAAATTCCTACCTATTTACTAAAATTATAGAAAATTCGCGAGTGTAGTAATCAACAATATATATGTGTGCGTAAACAATGGTGTATCGTTTATATTGTTGCATAAGCTGAAATTTGGAGAAACTCTCCTCACGCCTATAAATATAACCAACGCGACGCGCCAAAAGACATTATATATACTATATATATATATGTATTGGTTTGCTATAGCTGGTGTACTATAAACATCGGAAGCTATAACTGTAAGTATTATAACGCTTATTAATCGGGAACTTTAGATATTTGACCAGGAACGTTAATATATTTCGAATATTACAAACCATTTAACTTCAGCGGATTCACATCGGACATTAGTATTTTTACGAAAACATTATATAACTTCAGAGGTGGATAGCTCGCCGTGTGGCTGGCGGAAGAACGCAGAGCTATCTAGCTCCCTGTTAAGTGAATTGTATCTACATCTACTCAGAATTAATTCGCTCATCGTGAACCCTCGATACGTTTTCAAGGAAGTTCCAGGCCAGATAGAGGACTAAATATTGTTTGTAAGTTTGTAAAACTTTTGTACATAGCTCACTATTTGTAACAACCATTATTGTAGATTTTGTTATTGGTTGTATATTAAAATATATTTGTATTTAGAAAAAGTTGTGTGTATCAATCTTGTTGACAAGTATCATAACCTGGATACATATCAACATTAATTTAGTTTCAAAATCTAAATTATCATTTAACTCAGTTTCAGGCTATTCGAAATTATAATACGTTATGTAAAATTGGAGGCTAGTCCGGGATAAATTGTAAGATGTAACAATCTCCAAAGAAGGAAGTATGAAACAAACAACAGTGGATCTCCAAAAAGAGGAAGTAATAAAACAGGATCTCCAGAAAGAGAAAGTAATGAAACAAACAACAGCGGATCTAAAATAAAAGGAAGTAATGAAACAAACAACAGCGGATCTAAAAAAAAAAAGAAAGAAGGAAGTAATGAAACAAACAACAGCGGATCTAAAATAAAAGGAAGTAATGAAATAAGCAACAGTGGATCTCCAAAAAATGAAGTAACGAAACAAGCAACAGCGGATTTCCAAAGAAGGGAGTAATGAAGCATGGTAATGGAGGTTGGATCGTAGGATCCACATTCCACTAATTTCTTATCAGTAGTTTGAAAAAGTAGTTTGTATTGACAGTCTTATTGTTGATTTAAATTTTACTCGCTTAAGTAGAACAAATAAAATTATGTTCGTTTTCAGTAAACCTTTTCTCTGTACCGGCTACTTAAAAAAAAAAAATTCACTTGACAATCACCTTGATCATAATCAGATGGGAAGGTAGAAAACTATGAAACCTATCATAACATTTTAATATAACCTTCAACTGTATGTCATTTTTCACACAACATTCCTGTGAGTTTAACATTTTGCTATGACTTTTCAGGTTCATCACGTGGTTGTGATTGTTATTTGAAAGATATTAAAATATCGTTCTTTCTTGACTACATATTAACGAAGAATAGTTTTGTTTAACTGCTTTCATGTTTTTTTTTTAAAATATAGAGCAGTGATATTTATTACCACACCCAAAAATGTCACTTTATGATGCAGTATGGGAAATGATTAGGAATTAAATGTATTTATCAGGAATGAAAAATCTGAAAAATGTACGTGTTAGAAGTGAACAGGTACACGTATTTGTGGTATCTACCTGCATAAAAAAGTGATTAACGTGTGTGTATTGTGCTTTCTTAAAGGGTTAAAAGTAAGCAATGCGTGTATATTTGTGGTAGATAAGAAGTGAGTAATACATGTGTTTATGTGACGCATGTCTGTGAGTTAAGTAGAGTTTAGAGTTAAGTATTTTATGTTTGTGATGACCATCTGTGATGTGGAAAATGTTTTGTATATTTTGAACTCTCTTAGATATTGGAAATGCAGTGCTATATTTTTACTTGATATTTTTGCAGGATTGTAACAGCTGCAAGTAAAATGTCAACATAATTTGTTCTATACGATAAAATTGTTATCAGCTAGAATACCCCAATATTTTATTTTAATGCTCAAAATATTTATACGAATAGGAATCTCTATATTGCATATATGAATATCCAATCGATCGTTTTTTCAATAATGGTTAAAATCCGTAAAAATAAAGGAAACCAGATAATTGTGGTATAATGAGTTTATGTCTTACAGATTACGTAGGAGTGGTCTAACGAACACGATATTTTTCATTAAATGTAGGCTTGAGCGTGACATAGTTATGTATCGCACTGAGGATCCAAGTACTTGGGTTCGAGGCGAGATGCTTAGCACTTTCAATTGTGGGTGAGTTGTTTGTTTGTTTTGTTTTTTAAGTTAAGCACAAAGCTACACAATGGGCTATCTGTGCTCTGCCCACCACGGGTATCGAAACCCGGATTCTAGCGTTGTAAGTCCGCAGACATACCGCTGTGCTACTGGGGGGCTGTGGGTGAGTTATAAGAGTAGTAGCCAATTCCGCTGTTCGGTTAAGAGTAGCCGCTTTAGCATCCGGTTGCCTACCCACTGGTCTGCAGTTCAGAAGTAGAGAAGATTATTTCCTGAACAAGAGGGGTTACTGATCTGAACGTTTAACCTATTGAAAGCATAAAGTGTCATTCAGGTGAACAAATAAACATTTCAATTAAAAATCGTTTCCGGTTTCTGTATGATTATCACAGCGAAATAAAAAATCGAGAAATACGTAACATAGACTACTGCGTATGTAAATAACACAAAAGGTACAAAACAGCATGCCGGTGAATTATTGATATCCATCAAAACACTTCCCGCACTTTTTGTTTTCAAGTAGAAAGTTGGGTGACAATCGCTCTTCTAGGATGTGGAACTACTTTACTTCTTGTAATATTACGCTTGTTCTAAGCATTAAAAGTATCGAATCATTTTTACTATGAAAAATTTGCATCTTTTTTTGTTATTTAATTATTCTCATGTATTTTGTTGATCCTCTAATGTACTGTGTTTCATCAAAATTTTATTATCATTTTTTATTTTTGGAGTCAGATGAATGGTGGCCGTATGTCGCTCTGTTACTACGGAGCTGACGTAAAAACAGCATTCGGATGTCAGCGGGTCTACAACTCAAAGAGAATCTTCTCCAATATCAAAATACAACGAACAGGAAGACCATCTTGTTCTAAACAAGTTCTGTTAGGCCTTTTTATCTGAACGGTGTAGAAACTAATCACCAATGAGGGGAAAACGTTTTTTTTTTAGCATTCAGACAACCGGAAGGTTAAAAAACCCTAGTCTTACTTCGATTGCTCAGTTCCACCCGGCACTTCCAATTGAAGCTGAACACTCAAGCTCCTACAAAGAACTCTGAGCAGAAGCAAGTGTGCTATTTGATAAGAGAGGCCATTGTTGTCAGAAATCGTTGCCCATTTAGTAGTCATAGGGAACTTTTTACTACCCCTGCCCTTCTCTTAAGTTGCTCTTCTCCAGGTGTTGTCAACGTAAATGGTTTCAACCATTTTCCCTCTTCTTCAATTATTTGAATGGAAAAGTACTGAACATTATAAAATATTAGCTATCTCTATCCTGACCACGCGTAGTTCGAATGTTCCTCGGGGCTAAACTACATGTGTTAAAAACCAGTAGTCGTAATCCTAGAAGAGAGACTACCGTTTACTAAAGAAGAAAATGAACACGTATAATTAATGTCAAACCATTCACGTATGTGAGAAAACACTCTCAAATAGGTCTCAGGCTTCCCGTTTCTTATGGGAAAAACCTTAGAAAATAGAGATTAAAAAGAACCTGGAACTTATTCATGTTAAAAGTACAGTGTATTGTGGTATGTTAGAAACTACTCTATCACGGTGTTCAATTTATATTTAAAGCATTCTAGCATTTTAAAAACATTCGTGCAAATAGAGCAGCACTAATTT
>NW_013667099.1:51023-61037 GCF_000517525.1 Limulus polyphemus
CAAATAGAACAGCACTAATTTACTGCAAGTAACTTCTCATTTTAAAAGTCACCATTCATTGCAAATTACGCATACCTGTAGATGGATGGGCAGGTTACGAGGTATATAGATTTATATATAATATTTGTTCGTTCTATATCTGTACGAATACTTTCTTATTTGCGTATGACATGCATTCATATATCTCTGTTGCCGCTGCGTTAGCATGGCATGTATTGTTTGATTGGAAAGAAATGGCGCGTCCTCTCCTGATGAAATATTTTTCTGAAATGTTGAGTAAAATCCTCCATCTTTTCTATACTGTTTGCAAGCCTGGTGTGACATAATGGTTAGGTGGATTGGAAATCCAACATCTCTCCTATACTGTTTACAGGCCTGGTGTGACCTAATGGTTAGGTGGATTGGAAATCCAACATCTCTCCTATACTGTTTACAGGCCTGGTGTGACCTAATGGTTAGGTGGTTGGAAATCCAACATCTCTCCTATACTGTTTACAGGCCTGGTGTGACCTAATGGTTAGGTGGATTGGAAATCCAACATCTCTCCTATACTGTTTACAGGCCTGGTGTGACCTAATGGTTAGGTGGCCTGGAAATCCAACATATCTCCTATACTGTTTACAGGTTTGGTGTGACCTAATGGTTAGGTGGATTGGAAATCCAACATCTTTCCTATACTGTTTGCAGGCCTGGTGTGACCTAATAGTTAGGTGGCTAGGAAATCCACCATCTTTCTTACGATGCTTGTCTGGCTTGGTAAAAGAGCTTGCGGTGGGTGGTGTTGACTAGATGCCTTTCCTTTAGTCTATCACTGTTAAATTAGAGACGGATAGCCCTCGTGTAGCTTTGCGCGAAATTCCAAACAAGCCAAAGGAGAGAAAGCTAGCCAGCAATATTTGTCTCCATAAGGGCTTTTTCTGGCCCTCTGAACCAAGTAACGAGACTAACTGTATCTTATAACGTGCCCATGCCTGAAAGCTTGGTTTGTGTTCAGCGCCTTCTTTTCTCGAACTCCGGTACCTACGACACACAGCCCGACAAGCTAATCAGCCAAGACAAGTAGTACCTGTTGGATACTTAAAACATAAATAGTCACCTTCGAAAATCTAAACGGAAATTACTAACTTTGAACTAATAATGCTAGGAGGGAGGTGGCTTATTAACAGTCACTAACCCCACACGTTTTTGGCGCTCTAATGAGATTTGACAGTCATTCTTGTAGCGAATCCATGGGCCAAAATGCGGAAGGAAATTTTTGTTACGCTAACCATGAACCCTCAAATTTACAGTCTTGCACGCTAACCACTAAGTCACCGAAAACGTTGGTAAAACGGTAATTAATTTATTATCAAAGTCTTAACGCGTACAATTATATTTCATGATCATTCAATATGTTGACGACTGAAGAATGTAAATACGAATCTTTTAATCTGTAATGACCAAGGTGCTAATCAGTAATAAATAGAATGTTAGCGATAGTGCACTTTTGAACAATTAAATTTACAATTACCAGAGAAAAGTCTCACTAAACAGCTATAATAGTTCGAAATTCCCTTTTTTATTGCTTCTCATACATTATACCATCGTATCCATACAGCACAGTATACTCTATAGTGTTGGAGAGAGCTTGAAATGTTGTCAGAACGGAGGGTTCGTTTGCTCATCGGTCAACGACTTGAAGAAAGTCAACGAAGGAACTGCATAACCTCTCCCTCAACGACTTGATGAGAGTTAACGAAAGAACTCCCTAACCTCTTACATCACCACCAAAGCTTAGCGTTTAATTGTGTCGAAAAATTGTCAGCACTTTAATAACCAGTCGAAACGTTTAACAGGTAGATTAGGCGTCAAATACATTAACGAGGGGTGGTGGCCACTGAACTGGTTTGTCATTCTGCACCAAGTTATGATGTGATAAACGATTAAGGTGAAATATATGATTTACATCACACATTTGTAATTTACTTCAAAGCTTGATTAACTTAGTCGAATAGTATGTACTGCGAAGATTTCGAGTGAAAAAATAACCAATATACACATCTCTATAGCCTGAAGTTTCAGGCAAGACCGATAGCACCGAAACCATCCGAAATTTGTTGTGTTTTTTTTTTCTTTAGCGGTATCTTTACCGGCTTATAAGCCTATTACTCTACTAATTACTAAATCGTATTTTTCTTCAGTAATCTGTGTACGAAATTACTTGAAGAGAGAGTTCAATGACAGTTAACGCCATCGGTGCTAAGTTACCATGTATAATTGCGAACCACTGAACACATCTTAAAAGTCACGCACCATATACCTTGTTAAATTACATTGACAACAATAGAATTCCAGAATACATGCACTGTTTATACACACACAGAAAAAAAGAAGAAAAATCGTGTTCAGAAATATATAGCTTATAAGATTGTTTAATAATGTGTACAGTTGTACCCGACAACTTGGTGAACATACTTCAAGAAGTGTAGTTAAGACTTTTGGTACGTACAATATGTACAAAAAATGTGGCCAAACCACAACGACAGGTAGATTTGGAGCAAGGCCACATTAGGTTGTCCGCTGTGTCCACTGCGGGAAATCAAACCCAGGATTTTAGCGTTTAGTCCCTAAACTGTTCCACTGGGAGACTCAAAGTTATGTATTGTGTATACGTATTTATCTATAACACAGAACAAGTCTTAAACATGGGTTTGATCTCGCTGTCCTTCCTTTTTGACGCAAATATTAACTTAACTGTTTTGTTATTTGTATCCACAGATAGAAATTTGTATGTGTTTTGATTATATATACGTACACACACAACAGATGGTATAATTTATTATCACAAGCAGTACTTTCATTAGTCAACTTTTTATTCAGGAAAACCTACAGTTTAGTTTGAAATGGAAAGTAGATGAGATCCTCTTTGCTGGATTTTTGTGATATTTGTGACTTTTAAATTGTGTTTTTTTTTTGCAGCCATATGTTTATAAATATGTGTGATGAATTAGGATTGGTATAAAAAAATCACTTTTTTAAAGATACTTTATCAACTCGCTTTTCTTTCACATTGGCTAAAGTTATCAGAATCTAAATAACTAATACGAATGAAAGAGTGAAGCTATTATGTAATATTGTAAGTAACCTCACAAATTACAGACTATATTACAAACAATATATCACTTGTACTGACACAATCTTACTCATGTGTATTTTCAAATAACAGGTACGGCTCATGTTGTTACACCGTCGTCCTAAAGCCAAGAAAACGTGTAACAACATGCATGACTGCTTGTTTGAAACAATTGCACGTATCAGCGATGACGTCACACTTAACTTGAAAAGCTAGGAATGTGTTTCTGAGGGATTTGGACAAGGAAATTGACTCCCATTCTCATGTCCCTAGTTAGAAACCGTAACCTGATTAATCACGACTTGTTCACTTTATGTTGTCTTTAGATGCAACCATTTTGTTGTTCTTATTTAGGAACTTTAGCTTATTCTCTCCTCCCCCAGTGGCTCAGCGGTAAGTCTGAAGAATTCTAACCCTAAAAACCGGGTTTCGATACTCGTGGTAGGTACAGTACAAATAGCCTGCTTTGCGCTTAGCAACGAACAAACTAATAAAACTCGTTAACTTGATTAACCACGATTTTTTCCCATTGCGTTGTTTCTAAATGCCACCATTGTGTAGTCTGTAATTAAAAACTTGAACACGATTAATTACGCCTTGTTTACATTATGTTGCTTCTAGTTGCAATCATTATGTTGTTTCTAGTTAAGAACTTTAACATGATTAACCCAGACTTGTTCATATTACGTTGTTCGAGATTGCAACGCTCCATGTTAAAGTAATGAGTTTATTTTGTGATATTTATTAACACTTGACATTAGCATGCTATTATGATCACAATTAAGCTAAGGCGCATTGCAACCTTACTGGTGTTTAGCTTGTAATAATACATGATATAATCTAAATCATATCTTAGCTTTACTAGGCTTAACGAAAATTCATAAGGTTTTTATTCACGACTTTACTAAACATATTGTTTTATATCTAACAAAATGGTTTTGTATTAATCTTTAAAACTGTTCCAAGACTAAGTCTTATGACGTTTAGTCAACAAGTTATATTTTTGTTTGTTTGTTTCAGTATTTTGCCCAAAGCTGAGTCAGTAATTCTGGGGAAAAGCTGTTTGTAAACAGCACCCACCGCCAACTCTTAGGCTACTCTTCTGTTATTGAATAGTGAGATCTGAGCGTCACTGTTTATGGCGCACTAAGGGTCTCATAGTGCGGAGTGCGTTTTTGTGGCAACAGGATCACGAACCTCAGATTCACAATCCGGGCACGCTAACCGCTAAGGTACTTCAAGCCCTATAGTTTTACATTGAAATAAAACTCATCCTAATGTAGGTGCTCAGAATTTGTAAATGAAGTTTTACTTCTTATATCGAGTTTATACTAAAATTCGCAGTTTCCAAACATTTAAGTATCAGCATAGTTCGAATCAATCGGTACATGATTTTTTATTAAGCACTATTATCGCTAGAATCGCTGACCTAATACGCTCTCTGTATATTGAGCACATATACGGATAGTACTATCGAAAACGTTTACCCGTAATTTAATTCAAAAAATTAAAAGACAAAAGACAATGAATTAGGTAGGCAGAAAATCTCTTATTTTAGCGCATGTGTGATATAGGGCATTGATTGAGCTGCAGTGTTTAGAACTTAGTAATATAATCTTGCAACTTTGATAGTTACGAATTGGTACACTGAAAATACTTCGAACTGTCTCTAATCATGCTATACTTAAAGGTATATATTAAATGTTATTCCGCCTTAGTTAAAAAAAAATATTGATATAAACAAAACATTACCACTTACCCAGAGGTTCATATTCAGGACAACAAGACGAGCTTATAAATTTGAAACTAATATGTTATGGTGTTGTTATTATTAATGCACTTGTTTATAAAAGTTAAAGCCTATTTGAGACTCCTGAATTTTACAGTTGGTTCAACCATTTAAGTTTTATTAATATACTAGCTCATAGCAGGCAAGAAGCCTCATATTATGACCAGCTATAGATTGAGGCTTCGAGTTATATAAATCCTCATTAGTCCACTAAGGCCGCTGAAATGAGAGGCTCCAGGTGGATTTCGATAAGCTCTCAGATGAAATAATGGGTCTAAGTTAGTAATATCAACCCTCATTAGTCTACTTAGGCCGTTGAAATGAGAGGCTCCAGATGGATTTCGATAAGCTCTCAGATGAAATAATGGGTCTAACCCTCATTAGTCCACTTAGGCCGTTGAAATGAGAGGCTCCAGGTAGATTTCGATAAGCTCTCAGATGAAATAATGGGCCTAAGTTAGTAATATCAACCCCATTAGTCCACTTAGGCCACAGAAATTAAACGCTCTCTGTGGATTTCGATAAGCTCTTAGGCGGAATAAATGGACCTAAATTAGTAATACCAATCCTCATTAGCCCAGTTAGGCCACAAAAATAAAATGTCCCAAGTGGATTACAATAAGCTCTCAGGAGGGATAATGAACCAAAGTATAAAAGTACCTTAGAGCTAGTATCAACACAATAACTCGAATGTTTCAAGGTTTGGCAAGAAATACAAGTAATACATTATTTAAAAAACTGGCTTCCGAAATAATTAATCAGGATAAAACCTGGAGTTTGAATAAAAGTTTAGCATGGAAGATTTAATTGCAATTACTTATTTGTAAACACTTCTTTCGATAAATAAAAACTGTCGTATGCTTATTGTCTTGTAGACTTGTCTATTTTAGTTTATGGACTTTATAAGGTTGAAGGATCGTAGTCTATCCATACAGTATATATAAAGTTGTAATTATTGAACTTATTAATAGAATGGACTTTATGGACTTTCTACACAGTATAAGGTTGAAGGTTCATAGTCTATCCTTACAGTAAATATAAAGTTGTAATTATTGAACTTATTAACAGAATGAAAAATACAACAAAATTGCAGAAAAATACATATTGTTATTTATATTCCGAAGGAATTTAAATCTGACCACTATTGGGAGAGGGAGGGCACGTTACACGCAAGCGCGCGCACACACACAGATATACATATATATTAACCACATGAACACACACACGTACATCATAGAAGTAAACAGCATTACACTCCCCAAAATGACTGAGTCTGTATGCATAGAGTTATTAGGGGTGGCCCCTACTTAACCCTTTGTGTACGCCCCTACGTGTATATGAATATATTAAATATGTCGAGAATTTCAGTAGTAGTTCAATGTTTTGAATAATTTAATCAGGAGGTAAATGAAACGTCATAAGACAAATGCAGGATTAGCACATAACAAGGAATAAAATAGGTCGAAGCAAGAGGGGAAACTGAGACTGCGCACTAAATAACAAAAAGACATTGAGAGTATGCACACAAATGCACTTAGCATAAAATACACAGCCATTAAAATACTGGATGATGTACAAAGTGTTTCGGTTTCAATATCTGTAAACGGTATACAACAAAGCGTTTTCCATTGAAGAAAAATTGTAAATCAAACCAACACAGCTAAGACGAGGGTTTTGTTCTCATATTCCATTTCTTTATTTTTCATCCATGTACTTAATTTTGGACCAGTTTTTTTTAAAACTCTTTTATAAGCCACCTTCATTCACAGACAACAACCAACTTCTAACAATTCTATACAAGTATGACCAAAGATATTTAAGAAAAGTTGTACAAGCACATACATAATACGCGTGTGTGTGTGTGTGGGGGGGGGGGGGGTTCTCGTGAAAATCCTTATTGAGAATTTCCAACACTTTAAACACGATTCCGATTGAAAATGCCCTCGTTTTGAGAATGTGGACGAGACAGCGTTAAATTACAATCTAAGCTGGGGTGAAAATCCTTATCGAGAATTTCCAACACTTTAAACACGATTCCGATTGAAAATGCCCTCGTTTTGAGAATGTGGACAGACAGCGTTAATCTAGGCTGGGGTGAAAATCCTCCATTACGAGCACCTGTGCAAGACAAATTGTTTTGTCTAATTAACAGTTGTGGCAAATACACATGTTGCAGGTGTCCAGCAAATGCCGTGCTAAACAATAAACTTATATGATAAACAAGGACGTGAAAATATGATGACTAATTATATAACATCCCAGCTGTTCTATCAATCTTGTATCGCTCTAGGGCAATTATTACAGAAGCATAGTTTGTTATCTGTGTTTGTAAAAATACTGTCAGTATTATCAGTGTATCCTTTTTCGTGTCATCTGTGTTACCCAGAGAATATACTCACCAAGTCACGAAGAGGAATTGAAATATGTATCACTAAACATGCCAGAAGTTTACGTTGTTTGTTTATTTTAGCGCAAAGCTACAAAATAGGCTGTCCATCACAATAGGAATCGAACCCCGAATTTTGGCATTGTAAGCCCGTAAATTTAACGCTGACCCGCTGGGGAGGGGACAGTTTAGGTTGCTTTTATACCATCTCTGCCTACACAAAGAAAATTGGCGGAAAAGGAGCCCATTATTTTCCTAAAAGGACATTGGAGTTCATATATTTGTCTAAGTATTTTTAGATCTTCAGAGACGTAGTATTTTCAGGAATAATTGTAGTTTTTCACACAGAAACGTTGTGATGTTTCAATCATGCCATAAGATTTTACCCTGTGCCATGATAGAAGTGTTTCTCTGTCTGTAGATTTACGCTGTTTTACCCGTTGTATAACGCAGTTGTCAGTTTAGTTTATCACCCGCTTCAACGAACGCATTCAACGCTTTAGCTGCACAAAAATATAATTAGCACATTCAATATATAAAGATCAAGGCTGAAGGGCCAGCCCTAACGCACGTGCAGCAACGATTTTTCCTTTCATTGCACTTACACCCCCTCCTTAATCTTGGTCCCTCAGTTCATTCCTAACATAAAACCTTTTGTAGAAAGTGAATGAACTATATCAGCCCTCCGAGGATAATTGTTCAATATTCCTACATAAAAAGGAAAATCGTTATATTATAGGTATTCAAACAATTATCCTTGCAGAAAAATAACCAATATTACCAAGTTCCCCCTTTTTTAATTTCTTCGTTTCGAATCCTCATATATGAAGATAAAAGAAGTGAATGTAATTTAAAGCACTGACAGATAAATATGTCTGAAACGTTGTTCTTAACGTCCGTTTCACTTTATCACAATGTATACTCTGTCAAAGTATTGCTTATAGCAAAATTGTTATGATATTATAGTAATACTCAGTTTTTGTCTGCCCTGAAAATTCACACACATCTCACTATCTAAGTGTGCATGCGCGCGCATGTCATTTCAACGGATGTAAATATACTTTAGTAGCCATTTTCTACGACCTAACGATAGACGTTTTTAAAAACTTCTATGAGCTTTTCATATGTTTTGTTTATTTATTGATAGTGTTAAGCACGATAAAGTTTAGCCCTAACTAAACTCAAACGAAAAACGTACACAGATTACAGTGTTAATTAATCTCTGTATCGAATATAAGCCGTACTTTTATTCAGTACGGCCTATATTCGATAAAGAGATAAATTAACTAATGTTGGGTTTAAGACAAGTGGACTCATATATTTCAGTGTCTGCAATTAGAATTCTTTTGTAATGGTCTCGAAGTCTTGTATTTAAAGTACTGTTGCAATAAAGATACTAATTTGACCGCAATAAAGATATTAATATGCGGATTTCTTCTAGTACGGTTTTATTCACACAGCTTCCTTCATATGGTTGTATGATTATGTTTACGGAAATTCTATGTTTTACAGTTTTCTTACGAATATGTCTTTTTTTGACAAAACGGACTACCTATTCAATTATATAAAAAAGCATGAAAAAAGAACACATTGTTCAAGCGCCGTCAAACTTTGCCTCTTTCCCCCTTATAATGTATTGTTGTGTTTTCATTTTTTATAACTCGAGAGGAGGATCAAGGAATTAAAGAAGGTAGCCTACTAGGCTTAGCGGGAATCTGCCTTTTGTCGTATTGTTAGGCACAGCTGCCATGGATATAGTGAGTGGAGTTTACCAGAAGCGGATAGAGGGATGAGAAAGGCGTGAATTGCATTGATCACTTCCATCTTCTGCCTCAAACTGTTTCATCTTTCAACACACGTACTGAATTAAAACAAGCGGATGGTGAACAGATAATCTTGTTGAGTGAGTCCTCCAGGTGGCGATGGTGACAGGACGGGCTGCGTGATCTCGTCAGTTCTATAGGAGGATAAAACTGGTTCATTTATGGTCTAATCCAGCTGAAAAATTGGGATGGACGTGAAACTATATTATTAAAATAATCATAATTGTATATTTTCAAATAATTTTGATTTTAAAATAAAACAAACACGTATATATTATCCGAGTTGCTGGTTTTAAGAATCGATTTTAAAAGTTATACAAGCAATCACCAAATGACAAATGTTCGTAAGTTAGCTTGGTATTTAGAATATATAGACACTAGTTAATATTTCCTTCTTTCTCGGCGAAATTTATAAAAAAAGAGTTCGAGTATTTTTCTAGTTTTCTACTAATGTAAAAAAATAATAACGATGTAAAACAATTAAGAAATGTAATCATTTTTAAATGTTTAACGTTTCTCTATTTTACTTAGAAAACTCTTTTTCCATCAGTTTGTTTGTTTGTTTTTTGTTTAATTTCGCGCAAAGCTACACGAGCTAGCCATCTCTAATTTAGCAGTGTAAGACTAGAGGGAAGGCAGCTAGTCATCACCACCCACCGCCAGCTCTTGGGCTATTCTTTTACCAACGAATAGTAGGATTGACCGTCATATTATAACGCCCCCACGGATGAAAGGGCGAGCATGTTTGGTGTGACGGGGATTCGAACCCGCGACCATCAGATTGCGAGTCGAGCGCCTTAACCATCTGGCCTTTCCCATCAGCAATGAATCAAGTGTCTGCATTAAATATGGTTTGTAAACATTCAAATAATATATTAAAAAACAAAAAAAGGCCCGGCATGGC
>NW_013667099.1:61058-72272 GCF_000517525.1 Limulus polyphemus
AAGACTAGCTGCCTTCCCTCTAGTCTTACACTGCTAAATTAGGGACAGCTAGCGCAGCTAGCCCTCATGTAGCTTTTCGCGAAATTAAAAAACAAAACAATATCTTAAAAATATTACAAAAAGTAATTCTTAATGGATCTCAACTTTGAAAGATATGTTGGCCAAAGTCGTACTTGTATATTTGTGACCTAAAATATTCATCGAAACGTTTACTTGTAGTTTAATTATTATTCTTTTCCGCATTTTTTTAACTATACAAAAACGAATATTTTCTGTTTAATGTACCGCGTTCAAATAGAAATAAATATATATTTTTGAATGTAGTTTTTAATGCTAATTTCAGAAATATAAATTAAAATTTGGAGAGATGAAATTTTTTTGTTATATTTATTTCTCCGTATTTGAATAATGCGGTGCACAAAACAGAAAATATCCACGAAAACTATATCCGTTGATGTCCAAACGTGTGGGAACACACGGATTTGAAAACAATGACAATAAAAAGGTACACGATTGATGCCCAGAGCTAAACTAAAAATTCACCGTAACACTGTTCTAAATGAAAATTTATATGCTAATTTGTTTGTTTTTCGAAATCATGTGCGCACTTTGTGAAATACAACTGAATACATTAATCGATATAAATAGGTGGATAATTAGGCCCAATGGTTGTGTATAATGGCCCAGTGTCAGCGCTGATTGTCAGAGCTAAAATGAAGAATATTTCATTATACATATCAATACACACTTTCCGCACAATTCTAACAGTTAGACCTAACGCAGTCGCATGGGTATTGATGTTCCAGTTGCTAAGACTTTTATGTGAACATGTAGAAACAAAAACTAATAATGCCGTTTTCCCCACAACTCAGATTATCGGAATAAGAGCATAGAGCTGAATACATCATGTTTCCAGCTTCCCACGAAATGTTGACCGAGGACTATGAATGATTTAGAAAAAGAAAAGACACCACAAACTTTAAGTACTTACATACAGTAGGGTCTCCCCCTAAGACGCAACGTAGAGTGTAGCTACCGGCCATTGTATTTTGACAGGATAAAAAGATCTGCTTGGGTGTACTGCTAGGCCAAATCCTCCATTCATACAAACAATGGATGACGCGACTGATAAAAAAAGTAGAAAGTAATATGTTCGTGCTACACGTGCCAGCACATGTTTCTAACATCCAAATGACACGTGTACACCGTTTAGTTTCCAATGATTTCTGGATCAAAGATACATTATAGATATTTATGAGAAGCGTTTTGTCTTATCACGTCAAAATATCTGTGATATGAACATTCACACTGGGGTCAGATTCCAATATTAAGTACTACAGCTTCGAAGTAGTTTAAAGGCAAATCACTTGTCTGCACTTATATATGCCACGTGTTACAGATTGATGGGATTATGTTAGAGACTTCAGACTAAGGATATTGGATGTTTAAATGTGATAAAAATAAAGGGAACACATCGAGTTCGTATAACATAAACATATGACACTGAACACAAAATCAGTATGGCGAAGTACCATTTATTGGAATACAAATTTTAACTTGTTTAATTCAGTCTTTTTCTTTTCTTCGCCAGTTCATAACTCCTGCCTTAGTCTTCAAATCTCTAGGCAAATTTATTGCTAGTTTAACTTAAAATATAGTGGAAATATATATATCAAAAATTAACGTGGTATTTTACTAACCCTAAATGAGTATAGCAACTACTATACGTATATAATCTAACTGTACACATTGAAAAGCCTGATGTTGGCCAAAATTATACGTTTACAAAAGATTTTATGTACATGAACATTATGTATTTTGGGTTACACCAAACTAAAATATTTTCGGAGGATTGTGGTATACCAAGATAAATGAGTAATTAGAATTATGGTTTTTTTTGGGAGGATAGCGCTATGCCAAGATAAAGTAGTTACAATTATGGTTCTTCCATCCAAGATAGACGTTTTCAGGTTTTGACAATGAAATTTGGATAACAATCCTTAAACATTTCGATTTTTTTATAACCAATAAATCGGATTAGATTTTGTTTTTAAATCAGTATTGCACGATATTTATCTTAAGGTATATTCTGGAAGTTATAATATTAATAACGCTTAATGTAACAATTCACGTGTTATGTCTTATAGGATCCAATGTTGTACCTTGAATCTAACAAAAGCTTTTCTATTACAAGGTTGCAAATCCATTATACAAACATTAAAGATACTAGTTTATCCTTCTAACAAATGAGACCCCCAGTGGCTCAAGGTTAAATTTGCAGGCTTACAGCTCTAAGAATCGGGTTTCGATACCCATGGTGGGCAGAATACAAATAGCCAATTGTATAGCTTTGTGCTTAACAATACATGAGAAGTAGATGAAAAGCGTCTTAATTGAAATATATTATAGGTATCTAAAAGAAAATTTGTATTTATTGTTGTATATGTTCTACAGGCAATAAAATAAATTATTTTATAATATGCAAATTCATTTGCTAAGCTGATCCACGTGTGTGTGTGTGTTTAGTAAGTATTGGAGTGGCAGGTGCCGCGTATTCGAAAAGTAAACACGAGAGAAACGTATATACGTTTCAAGTATTGAGCTTCATAGACTAAAAACCACTTGACGAGGTATTTTTGAAGTTTTACGCACTGATTACTAACTCTTATTGTTCATTCTGAAAGGTCATAGACGGCTTCTAATTGTGTCCGTTCTAAAATGTACGGGACCTAATCGTTTTGGTAAACATATCTCTAGGAGCTTATTTTGAAATTTGAGTTTAAACTTCGGATTAAAGCGTTGAAATGTCAATCCATTCATAAATTTAAAACCGTTTCTCAGTGTTTAGACTGACACCAGCTGCTTGAATTGAAAGATTTCCTGATGTGTTCAGAGGTTCAGGTGCACTCAACAAACTTCCCGTTAGGCTTATTAATTCTTGCATACACGTTTGTGGAGTTACTTGTAATCAACATCTGGCTGACTACCTTTAGTTAGTAGGGTAATGTCGAAAGGTGGCGTCCAGTATTTTTAGTTACAAATTAAAAAAAGGTTTGTTTGTTTTTTATAATTAAGCACAACGCTATACAATGGTCTATCTGTGCTCTGCCCACCACGGGCATAGAAACCCAGTTTCTAGCGTTGTAAGTCCGCAGACATATCGCTGTGCCACTGGGGAGGCTTTTTTTCTCTACCCACCACGGGTATTGAAACCCGGTTTCTAACGTTGTAAGTCCGAAGCCATATCGCTGTGCCACTGGGGGGGGGGGGGTCCCATGAGAGAACACGATAGTAAAAAACACGTTACTAAAATGTTGTGCAGTAAAAAGTCATCTTGGAAAAAAAAAATTTGCTGAAACAGTATGCAGCAAAAGACCATACAAGAAAAAACACATTGCTAAAATGGTATGCAGTAAAAAGCCCTGTAATTGAAAAATAAGAATAAAAAAGTTACTAAAACGGTACACAGTAAACGGTCCTCGAGAGAAAAAATGTTGTTGAAACGCTATATAGTAAAAGGTTCTTTAGAAAAAAAAACATGTTGCTAAAACGGTATATAATAAAAGTTTCTTTGAGAAAAAAAGCAACAATTTAAAATCCGTTACTAAAATGTTATACAATAAAAGATCCTGTAAGAAAGAAGCTACTAAAACGGTATACAACAAAATGACCTGTGGAAAGCATAAACAAAACGTTGCTAAAACATGCAACAAAAAGTATTGTGAATGCCAAAAATATTTACAGGTATTAGATAAGCCGTTTTTAAAATTTTTATTCAATTTTACATCTAAACACATGTACAATTTTAGAAAAAAGTATAACCTAAAGATTATATCAAATTTATAAAATATTAATGTTTACACATTATACAAAGTCATCAAAACATATTCTGCAACTCATTGTTTTAGTAGTTATTGTTCCAAACTTGACATTTATACAAGATACGACAAACTCTTATGATGATTTTTATGATACTTGTTTTTAAAGCTTTGAGTAAAGGATTATACGACGTTACCACTGAATTTTATCATATTTGGTACCCGTAAAAACGTTTACTAATTATTAGAAATTAAAAAAAAAGACAAAATAAAGGGTTGTTCAAGACTGTAAAAAACTGCTACTACATTGCAATAATTGCTGAGAGCTTTTTTCTTCTTCGTAAAATCTATAACTTTGGCATGAAATTCTTGCAAACATCGCACATCAAATATAAGTTTCAACTGTTCGAGATGCAAAAATAATGGTAAGTTATTATAAAAGCTTTAGAGTATTTCGGAAAAACTATTCTGTTGTACAATGAAAGATTCGTAGCTTATCATGTTATGCTTAAGGTGACAGTAAACACTCAAATTCCACACAAAATCTATAGAATTAAAAACAAAAGTGAAATGTTCCAAAGGTGTAATTATACTCTGTATGCATTTCAGTTAAGATCAATAACAGCAAAAAATCACTAGTCTGTCAGGCAATGCGAGCTTACTACATATTGGAAGGTGGGTTTTTTTAATGTTTAAATTCTGGTGCGTTTTAGCGCACACGACAAGCGTTTTTTTTAGTATTTTTTATATAGAAATGCTATACGAATTTGTTGTAATACAATATAAGGATCACTGAAATTGTTTTAAAGCCGATTCTTTCATGATCCATCATGAGTATCTTAGGTTTTTCTAACCGTTTCACGAAATATAATGTGAAACGATTGGATCTGCGCACCTCGTTACATCATAGTTGAAGCTCACCGCGTTAGTAGTGTCGTTTCCTTTAACTGAATATACAATAAATTATTATTATTATTTTAATGTCAAACAACAAATCACAGCTCTGTAATTACAGAGTTGATGGTTAGATATCCGCACGTGTGAACAACGTTTTCGTTGGTGTTTGTTATTAAAATCCTCGAGTTTCATTGTTAGTCGAGCACTTTTTTGTCAACGATTACGTTGAGATCTATCACATGTAACGATCACTAGTTTCTTGAATAAGCTACAACAAATCTACTTGTTTGTTATCAACATGACACGTAAGTTAAGATGTGCGTAAATTCTTCTTTTATTTGTCTTGAAAAATGGTCAAATTAAAAAATATATATATATATATATTTTTTTTTTTTTTCGTACCACGGTTTATCTTGTCTTCAACCCCTGGAATACCATCTGTCACTACGTAACCCTCATGTCTGACGGTTTTTAAAAAAAAGAGCTAATCATTAATTATTACAAACAAACAATCCCTTTAAAATGTGATACGCTGTACAATGATTCGTGTAAAATGTTAGCTTATTATAAACAAATCATAATAATTTAAAGTTTAAACATATATATAATGTAACATAAGGAGATTTTCTGAAATTATAAAACCATGAGGTATAGTAAAATTTTTAAGGTAAAGGTCGGACACAAATAACAGACTGAAGGATCTAAGGTTCAAGCCGTGATGCTGCTAAACACGCTCTGCATTTTATCAGCTTTGAGTGCATTATAACGATTAGAGTCATTGCCATTGCTGGTTCAAAAAGCCATTGAGGAGACAGGTGCTGCCTATCTGCTTTTCTTCTGGTTAGTAACTCAAAATTTAAAAGTGACCTGGCCGTTTAACCACATGTGCATAAAGGTGTCGTTCAGGTAACCGGAATTCTGATAACATTGAGTCAGCGATTTTAACTTATGTTTCTAGTAGCAACTGTTGGAGTGCAAGTGAAACGATTGTTTTTATCACACACGACCACGAACGTTTTAAGCAATAGTCTTTAGAGAAGTGAATAAATGATATGTTAATTTGTTGTAATGAGAAATGGTTGTTTATAGCGCTAACTTCGAGACAGATGATCAAACAAGTACGTTAAAGATCACAATTGTAATATATCAAACTAGAACATCTGCGAGCTCGGTTTTTGCATGGCAAGTAATTTATTGAATTTATCTTGTAGTTTGTTTGTTCTAAGTGCAAAGATGGCGATGGGCTATCTGCACTGTTCCCACTTTAGGGATCGAACGTGTAATATATTTATACGCATTCCATCTCACCATTGAGTCACCGGGTCTGGGAACTTATGTGGAGATTCGTAGAATGTAATTTCCTTATAATATAATATTCCACTTTTATCTCAGTCAGAATGGTGATCTACTTGAACTGTGAATGTATATATTATTTTTCTTAATCGTACCTATATCATCAATGATACCCCTGCCTTTTTCTCTCTCGTGAGCTTGTGAATGGGCGCATATTGGACAGTACGCGTGACTGTTCCATTCATAAAAAATATATGCATATCACTACATAAAAGGCATATTCTTTCTGAAGACACGAACATGAATTTTATTTCTTGTCACCACGGGCTCCTAATAAGGCCCCCTACCGTCAGAACGTGTAGCCTAGACGTCCTGTGTCCTTTGGCCTTATAGTTAACAAGCCAGTTAAACACATGGAGATTTTTTTTTAGAAATGTTTCATAAAGGAAATACAAGAATTTGCTCATTATTAGTCTCTAAAAAATATTCCTTAGTCCATTCATTTATCCACACTCCTTGAATTATTATTTAACAATGAGTACGTGATTTTGAGAGACGTTTATAACTACATTCGTTTCACGCAAGTTGGGTTTCAATGTTGGAGTAACCTAAATATGCTAGTACGTTTTTCCCTCATAATGTTTGAAATGGAAAATGCTGAAATTGATCACAAATATAAATTAAATGTAAAATTATGATTATACATATACATATAAATGCTTGCAAACAATAATCTATCACAATTTTAAGAATATATTCAACTATTTGAATATCTACCACATTAGCTATGAAATATATATTGTTTTTATAATCAAAGACTTTGTTTGCTTGTTTGTTATTAAGCGCAAAGTTACATCATGGGCTCTCTGTACCCTACCCACTACAAGTATCGAAACTCAATTTTTAGCGTTATAAGCCCTCAGGTATATAGGAGAGCTATGAAAAAGATTCATAATAGCTGATATATATATATATATATATATCAGCAAACAAAAACTCTCCTGTGTCATAGGAGACACACAGTTCCTGATATAATTGAACACAAAACTTAAATGTATTATAGAACACCTTTCCTAAACTGTAGGTCGTGGTTCCCGGTCGTGTAATGTTCGTATTGACAACACACAGTACCCCACCCATGGGCGTCCGCAGAAATTTTTCGGGGGGGGGGACAAAGTAAAAGACAAGGTACGATGTACCCACCTTCAAAGTTTTGTCTTTACAGTACAGAGAATGGACAAGCTCCCACAGTGAGATTTGATGGATTTAATATTTGTTATGTTAGTTTAAGTCATACTGCAGGCTTGCAGCTATATATAATCCATAATAGTAAACTTTATGTTCTTTTAGGTTCTTAACCCTATAGAGTAATTTAACCTTATATATAACAATTACTTATATGAATACAGTAATTTGATGTTACATAAAGCGCAATATTTTCATGACATTTATTGTGTACGTATGGTAAGGACAATACTTAAGGCTAATATACCTTAATCTATACATTCATTTACTTTGTATGGCAAACACAACATTTAAGGCTAGAGGTTTTGAGTAAAGCTGCTGACAGACCTGGTGATTTTTATTAGATTTAAAAATTACGTGTAATAAGTAGTGTGAAGTAAATAAAAAAGTTGTAAATTCATATACATATGCTGAATGAATAAAGAAAGAAGTAGGTTTCTCATTTTCCAGGGAGTCAAGCACCCCTTGCCCTTGCGAAAGCCCATGAACTCATCTTTTATAAATCACACCTAAAACGACAGTCGTCATACTACTGACGGCAGTGTTGCGCACATCAGTTCCAGCACGACCTAGTTACGTCATTTGCGTCATCATATACGCGTGACTCAAGGTTTTCAAGAATGGTAACTATTAGAAACAAACATCAAAATCTGTTGTCACTTTAAAATAAATTGACTTTAAGTTCCATAGACGTGGCACATCCATCACACTGACAGTTCTCTTACATCGATTTAATAAATTGTTAATATATTAAGTCTCACTAGTAAGTTATAACATAGGTAGGGAAGGCCAGAGTATGAACACCAACAAAAACTTGTCGTGATAGGTAAAAGCGTGGAAATACTGCTATAGAACAGTCGTAGTTTATCATAAACACAAACTTTTCTGTAATTATAGAACGCAAACCTTTCTATTCTGTTTCACAGAATACAGATTATTCTACAATATTATACAGAGATGGAATATTTCAGATTAAAACTATTTTGGAGTTCCATCATGTCTTTCCAGCCCAAATCACCATGTCCGTTCATGCCCCATCTGACAGCCATGCATCTTTACAATAGCTCTGCAGCGTATTTCCCATTGCGAAAGGCTGTCATGTTAAAACCACACCATTGTTCCTTGCTTGCTTTTCATAATCAATCTAGTATACGCTTTTGTTTGTTTGTTTATGACAAAGGTACTAAAAGCTGCCGTCCCTAATTTTAAACTGTCGATCAGAGCGAAAGCAACCGGCTAGCAGTACCCATCGCTAATTTTTGTGTCACACTTTCCCAACGAATAGTGGGATTGTCCTTCACATTATAACGCTGAAAGGGCAAGTATTTTCGGTGCCGGGTTTAGATTCCGTAACCTGCAGAGTGTGAGACGAACGCACTAACCATCAGGCCATGAAAGACCTCTAGTGTGCGAGAAAGACGGTTTCCCAGCGCCCGTTTCAATCACACAAAAATCTATAGGCGCCGCATATGGCGACTTGATCGGTATGTCATTCTCCATCTGCTTGATTATGTTGCGTACTGTTGCCTGGGGCACGTAGACAGATTTTCGCCGCTGGCTTATATTTGTGGATTTTCACCTATTAAAATACGCCGCATTTTTCTTACCATCGCTGGGGTAAGACTTGTTGTAAGTCTCTGTAATTTGATCCATATTCCTTTGTTTTCCAATGCCATTAAGTAAAAAGGATATACCCTTGAAAATCCTTATTCCCTGACCTGAACACATCTTTATCATATAAATGTATGGATATTTTATGTTGGAAATGGACCTTACATACCCTTCCCAAAAGCAATAAATGTTTCATGGCATCATTTACTTACGAAGCTAAAAATAATGTCAAAATGTAGTTCTGATACATTTAATTTCGCATGACTTTGTATTAACTTTTGTTATCACGTGTCTTTTTGATTTGCATATTCAACCCTCTCTAGAACAGAAGGTTTTCTACGCCGTTTTGTAGAACATGTTTTTCTATGGTGTTAGAGCACAAGCGTTCCTGTGCTGGACATTGACTCTCATGCAGAAAGTTATAGAACATAAGTTTTTTTATACTCTATCACAGAACACAGGTTATGCTTCAGTGTTATAGAACATAAACCCTCATGTGTTATAAAAATACAAGCTTTCAAGCACTGTATCATAAAACAATAGCATTCATTCTGTTTCCGAAAACAGCACTATGTTTTTTTTTTTATATAAAACAATCCTTTCTGCAGTGTTATAAAACAGAGGTTTTCACGCTGTGTTATAGACTACAAACTTACAAATAAGTTGTGTGTGGCTTACTTAGAACAATCGGTGAACAAAATACGTTTGTGTGGCATTTTTGAAAGCCACTAGATTGGTTTTGACAAACATAGTTCCTATATATGAGTATAATTGGGTCAGAGGTATTAAAATCATCAAAGACATGCACACTGCTGTATCAAGAGACCGTCCTTCAAGTTTTTGGTGTATATTTAAATTTTAGAAATTAATGTGGGAACTTATCTATGCAAATTTGTGACATGATCAGTACATCTTTCAATATAGTTAGAGATAGAGTGTTCTTGGAATTTAAATAATTTCTGAGCGTCTGAACAGCAGTATGTCACCAGAAAATGTGCAAACGCAATAGAAATGCTGAGCTGGATGATCCAAACGGATAATTTACCACGGTGTAATAAACGAAACGTGGATTTATGTGGTGTACCCCTGTAAATGTGTTGACGTTTCAGACTCGCTTCAGTATATAAACAGATGGTTAGATACTGTGCGGAAGTGAATACAAAACAAGTATACAATAAAAAAACAGAATGTTTGTGAAGACCCTGAAAAGTAAGTACATCCTATCAACTGCTCGATCTTGTTGTTTTTTTTGCAAGCTGTGGCGCAGATTTCCATGTCCCGAGTAATCATATAGATATCATCCTTTAGACTAAGTCATTCCTATAGCTACGGCCCTCAACAGGTAACAATGACCGTTGTTGTCATTATTCCAATGGTATTCGAACACTACATTAGTATCAGGTAGGGTTCTGCTGTTACCCGAGCGGTGCCATCTTTTCGTTGAACACAGTCACCGTTTTATCTGAAGGGAGAGATAACATCTAGCCGGGTTTTCCCGATGGGCTGATGGTCACATCGATAATGGGCTGTTAGAAGAGCAAATGTATTTTCTTCGGAGGGCACTTTTACGAGGATTAACGTATTAAGATGCACTTGCACAGTGGGTGAACTAACATTGAGGAAGGGATTTGGAAAGAGAGTGTGCCAAAATATCTATATTTATGCGGCTGTAAAACGCGACCGTTTGACATTTTTCTGTTTAAAACCATGTCTGATTCTACCAGTGTAATACCAGTGCACATATGGGTACACATGTAAACAGACATGCTTCTCCTTTCAGTTCTTTGTGATCGTTATCGCGATTGTTTACCATGGTTGGACTCGATCATAGAGTTAGACTTGTTTCATTTCGAAATATCGGTTCAAGCCATTGTTTAGGCTGTGCAGTTGTGCCTGGGTAGTTTGTCAGAGAACTCTTTTTAGATGATAACTGAAAGTGTAATTGAGAATCGGGGATCATCTCTGAACAAGAGATCACTATCACAAGGTATAGTTACAGCAGACTGAATCGTGGGTCGATTAGCTTTTCTCTGTATAGGCCCCCTTTTTTTAAACAAGATTCAATAGAACTCACGCGACCTAGTTTGTAGCTTTAATAGATGACGATCCTATAGATATGTACATTGTAACAACAAAAAGAACGTTTTCAAGCGAAGTTTTAAAACGATATATCTGTACTTTCAACGAGGGGACTTACAGAGTTTTGGGTGGGTTTTCAAGCGAAGTTTTAAAACGATATATTTGTACTTCCATTTAGGGGACTTACAGAGTTTTGGGTGGGTTTTCAAGCGAAGTTTTAAAACGATATATTTGTACTTCCATTTAGGGGACTTACAGAGTTTTGGGTGGG
>NW_013667099.1:72282-82632 GCF_000517525.1 Limulus polyphemus
GCTTACAGCGTTATTGGTATGTTCCATGAAGTTTTAAAACGACATATTTGTACTTTCAATTAGAAGACTTACAGCGTTATTGGTATGTTCCATGAAGTTTTAAAACGACATATTTGTACTTTCAATTAGAAGACTTACAGCGTTATTGGTATGTTCCATGAAGTTTTAAAACGACATATTTGTACTTTCAATTAGAAGACTTGCAGCGTTATTGGTATGTTTCATGAAGTTTTAAAACGACATATTTGTACTTTCAATGAGAAGACTTACAGCGTTATTGGTATGTTTCATGAAGTTTTAAAACGACATATTTGTACTTTCAATGAGAAGACTTACAGAGTTATTGGTGTGTTTCATGAAGTTTTAAAACGATATATTTGCACTCTCATGAGGGGACTTACAGAGTTGCCCCCCTCCCAGTGGCACAGCGGTATGTCTGCGGACTTACAACGCTAGAATCCAGGTTTCGATACCTGTGGTGGACAGAGCACGGAT
The DNA here is from genome assembly GCF_000517525.1 of Limulus polyphemus. Taxonomy (NCBI): domain Eukaryota; kingdom Metazoa; phylum Arthropoda; class Merostomata; order Xiphosura; family Limulidae; genus Limulus; species Limulus polyphemus. The sequence goes on from NW_013667099.1 coordinate 72,778, forward strand.
ATTCCATTGTGTAGCTTAGTGCTTAACTTCAAACAAACATGAGCAATATGAAATCATAATTTACAATATGAACGATCTTAAATTTATTGGAATATTCTCTAAGTGTATGCACCCCCCCCCCAAATAAAACAAAAAATAAAGACCTTCATAACATGTGTCCAATACTTGAAGCTCAAAATTTAGTGGTTTATTTTCAGAATGTATGGTAAACAAACACATTGATATTTTATATGTGAGAACTTTAGAATATATTGGTTAATAGTGGCATTAAAAGTAGGGTAAAAAAATATTACCCGTCACTCCCTCATTTATGTGATGAACTACCCTCGACAACCCGCACACACATACAAATAGCATGTTCGTAATAATTATTTAAGGGATATTTGACAGTTTTTATTTCTAGAATACTAAATGAATATAATCATATTTAAGTTGATTGCATTAACTAGAAAGTTAAGATTTAAATCCTGATTATCGGAAAACGTAGTTCAACCCGTTATACATCACCTTACGACGGAGGACACTGATCCTAGCAGACACAACATCTGTAAAGGTGACCACGAAAACTCTATATTAAAACAATTAAATTATCGTGCACAGCTGGCCATGTTGAAATATAAATATGATTAAAGTTTCAACGTTTAATGTTGAAGTCCAGTAAATTACCAGTCATCCTCTTCTCTATACAATATTTTCCTGAAAGTTCCTGTAAATATTTGGAGTATTTTTATTAAGACACCATTTAGTTTTTTATGGTAATAGAAAGGTTAAAAGTTTGGTCTTTTATTAACAATAAATTACAATAATAAGGACAAAAGTAACTTTTTTAAGAGCTGACCAACACACAATCAGGCTGCAGGTCAAATGAAATGTTCGAACGTCAATGAAAATTCTAACAATATTCAAACTTTTTCTATTAATATATTTTATTTTTATCCAGTAGTTCAGCCTCTCTCTGGTGGGTCAGCGATAAGTTTACGGACTTACAACGTTAAAAATTCAAGTTTCTATTTTTCACGGAGGACAGGGTGCACATAGCCCATTGTGTAGCTTTGTTTTAAAACAACAACCAGTAAATTTAATAGTTTTAAATAAGTTATTTATTCTTCAAGCATACATTTTCTAGCAAGCTTTTTGTAAAATATAACTGCTATTCAATAAAAAAAACTGAAGAAAACAACCGATCACCCTGTAAAAAAACAACAACAAAAAAAAAAAAACGTGTTTGTCCAGGATGTTTAATATATTGTTTACAGTATTTTCAACCATTTTCACATTTTCAGAAATTCTCATGCCCTTACTGTACTTGTTTGTTATTTGTGTTATTCAGAATTTTATTGTTTATTTGCAATACTATTCAAGTCCTTTTTTTCTAATTTGTATTATGGGAGACGTTTTCATATCATGTACAAAGTTGGATATAAGATGTTTTGTTTTATCAAACATATACGTGTTCAGAAACGTTAAGTGTCAGTATTCGAAACTTTTGTTAAGTCGTAAGGTTCGTGGTTTTCGCTGAATATAATTTAACTAGCGTAAAGGCCCGTCAAACAATGACGTGAAACCACTGGAAACAAAAACTATTCCGTATAAAACTGGCAATATACAAAAGACATAAATAAAAGAAATAAAAAATATATTTTCCCATGAACATGCTACATATTGCTCCTGAATCCACGACATATAACTGAGCAAACGTGCTACATATTGGTGCCTTTGGATAAAAAGTCAAAACATACGATGACGATGCAATTACATACACGTCTGTTCTTCTTCTGAGGAAACTTCGTCCTCTTCCCTCCAGATAATTGGTATTTTCAATCTGTTTTAACAAGATTTTTTCGTAATAATTCCTAAGCATAGACTGGCGCTAATTTTTTATTTATTTTTCACAGGAGTCTTTCCGGCTTTTTTATTCGGATCCTACCTAGCTTGACGTCATAATGATGTGGATGATGTGGTGTCACACACATAACGCCATGCCTAATCTGGTCATGGAAACTCCCTCCTTGACCAAAATTTAGGAGCTATTTACGCCTATTTTAGCGATTAAATTCAACTAATATGAAAACGGGCAATCAAAAGAGGAAATATTATAGGAGAAAAGTGAAATTGGAGTCGTGTAACTCACGAAATTCGGAGAAATCGATCTTGATCGACTGACTGACCGCCCGACACTTGGCTTTTATATATATATATTGATAACCATAATAATGATAGTTAAATCCTAATTAAGGTGAAGCTTATAATTAAGAAATTTAATAATAAGCATCCATTTTTTATATAGGTATAGTTATTCTCAACCCCCCCCCCCAATGGCATAGCGGTAAGTCTAAAGGGTTATGTCTCTACAAACCGAGTTTCGATGCCCTTGGTGGGCATAGTATTGGTGGCCCAATATGTGGGTTTGTGCTTAACAGAAACAAACAAAAATTATTCTAAAGTTTTAAAATTAGACAAAAGTTATGTGTTGTTAGAGGTTTCTCGATCTATGGCTCTATTTCTGACCCACCCCCACAATTTGTATAGTTCTACAAATATTCCAACTCTGAAACATTTATGCAGGTCATTCTTTTTTCTTTATTCCAAATACATAGAGAAGTTACTATAGTTCGGCCTGTTGCACCCGCAGACGATATTTATAAAATTTTCTATTGTCAGTGTTTGTTTGTTTGTTTTAGAAATTTCGCGCAAAGCTACATAAAAAGCTAGCTGCGCATAAAAGTATTTAATTTTGAACTGGAAAGCACCTAGTCAACAGCATCCACCGTCATTTCTTGGGCTACTCTTGCCTGGCCGAATAGTGTGATTTGATCATTACTCTTATATATAATGTCCCAACGTTAGGAAGCATGTTCTTACAGCAAAGATCGTGAATCTTCAGGTTCACAGTCCGGACAAATTAACAACAAGGCCACCTCCTCTCTAATGTAGAAAGTGTAGATAGAATTCTGCATTAGTACATTATTACCAACTTTACTTTCTTAACCATAATTACACACACTGTAAAACTGTCTATTAATTGAAATATTTTCTTTTAATAATATAACCTATTTATATATAAGTATTTCGCAAAACAATTCACATGCTCTTTTTTTAAAACTTCCAATACAATTTTAGGAGTTTTTATATTATTATTATTAAAGATATGTAAGCAATTATTTCAGTTAATATACACATATATATATATATATATATATTTCTGAAGATAGATTAAGGTGCTTAAAGTTATTAACCTTGAAACTGTATAGTTTGTCCTTAATATCGCCCTCTGGTTGTAAAAAAGGGCGGTATTTTCATTGGTTTTACTTATTCTGAAAACCATTTTGAGATTGAAATTTGAAAGTAACTGACAGACGACAATTCACACAATGACAGCCTCTTCTGTTTTAAATTTTTATAATACATAAAAAAAAGTCGAAATTAAGAATCTTAATTTATGAGGCTGGACGTGACCCGGTATTAGCGTGCCCGGAATCTGAATCCGAGAGTTCATGTTTACGATCCTTTTTTTTTGCAAAAACGCGCTTTGCACTTTTGGGCCGTAGGTGGGCTATACTAGTGGCGATAAATTCCCACTGGTCTGATATGGCTTGGTGATTAGAGCGCTCGACTCGTAAAATGCTGGTCACGGGATCAAAACCTATCACCGAACATACTTGCCCCTTTCACCCGCGAGGTCGCTAAAGTGTGATTATTCGTTTGTAAAGAGTAGCCCAAGAGTTAGAGGTGGGTGGTGTTGATTAGCTGCCTTCCCCCTAATCTATCACTTCAAATGTAGGGACAGCTATTGCAGATAGCCCTCGAGTAACTTTGCCTGACTTTAACAGCCAAACAAAAAAATCCCACTATTCGATCAGACAAGAGTAGCACAAGAGTTGGCGGTTGGTTGATGCTGTTGCTTAGCTGCCTTTCTCTCTAGTTTACCACTTCAAAATTATGGACGGCTTTGTGTAGGTTGCCCTTGAGCACCTTTATGCGAAAACCCTAAGAAACAAACAAATTTAAGATATTTAAATTAATTTTACTTGATAATTTAGAACAGCCAATTAGATTCTTACACAATATAATTCTTTATAAATAGACGTTTACAGGCCTATTTCGTTTTATTATGGAACATCGCGTGATGTGCTCGTGTTCACCTGTTGTTGCAGCATGTTTAAAGTGTTTAACCTGTATTAAAATAACATGGATGGAATATGACACATTATTTGTCACACACACCTTTTTCTTGAGAGCTTCTTGAGTCTGCGCTCAACAGTCATAATCTATTTTTTCGCAATCGACCAATCCAGGAATCTTGCTACTTTTTATATCACTGTTGAATAGTATTGAGTTCTACCAAAAGTGGGAGCAGGGAGATTCCTAAAGTTATCAATTTCATACTACTACTTTTCCCTGCAATATCGTAAACGCATGACCAAACTGCTAACCGAATGTAAACTACAGCCTGCTGTTACATTCAACTTAGCATCATATCGTGACGATAGTTCAGGTAGGACGACATTCACGGACTTGACCCTTGGTGATGAAGCCTTCCTGGTGGTCTTCCACACCGCAAGTTATTATTATTATTATTATTTAAACAGGAAACAATACCGGATTAGCGAGAAGTCCCAACAAAATTACAGGCTGGCAAGGTGACTATAAATCAAAACTTTACAGAACGAACAACTGGAGCCATATGTATGTGTATATTTATATATACCAAACGGAAAACTCTTGTTTTCTCGCGATACGTGCTAGGTGTGCTGGTAATAACTAATTTTATGAGCTCGAACAAAACAAAAGGGTTGATTGATGAGATGACTAACAAACTCAAAGTCAAATAATTTCCTTCGCTTTTTTTTATACCATACCACTTCAGAATACGGCCTTTTTACAGCCAGTAACTTTGACCAGAATCACTTTTATATAACGTTTACACTGTACAAATGCCCATAGATTATTACCAGGAGCGCAGTTTATAAAACTGGTAATTATGATAAGCTCAATACAAAAAAAACAACAACAAGGAAAAAACTAAAAACAACTGACAAGAAAAATAATTTCTATAATAATAATAACTTTGAAGTTGCTTTGTACATTATATTATAGCTATTATAAAATATTAAAGATGTAATTCATATTACTGAGTAGAGTATAATTTGACACATACAACTTGAGAGAATACGTTGAATTATTACTTCATTTGAAGTAAATCTTAATAATTATAACGTGATTTTTGAGAAGAGCTACGTATATGTAGTTATTTATATATCGATAAAACTTTCTATTCGCGTATCTTAGGCTCCTGTCAAAACGAGCCAGTCACGTGTTTATTAAATATTTGATTTTAGCCATTGCTTTACTCATCTTCTTGTCCCTGTAATCCATTTGCTTAAGCCCACCGGTGGGTCTTTACGGGTCTACAACGCTTAAATCTGGGGTTCGATTCCTGCGGCAGACAGAGTGCGGATGACCCATTTTTTGTAGCTTTGCGCCAAACAAACATACCACTTGATTAAACTCGATGTGTGTGTGTATGCGCGTCGTGAAATAGTTTTAAAATGTTATTATTTTCTATTCAATAAACATATTTTCATACAAATAAATGTTTTTGACAAACTCCACTATGTAACTTTGGAATACAACTTCTGAATTCCATACAACTGTGGGGTACAGTCGTTTAATTACATAAAACATTTTGGGATGTAATCTATTGATTATTTAAAATCCGAGTGCAACTTCTTGAATAGAAACAAAACAAAAGGATATCATTTTTTGAATTTGATAACATTTTGGATGGAACTTCTTAATTCGATAAATCTTTCAGGTACAACTTCTTAAAAAGTTAGGGATTTAAGGTGCAGTTTCTTTGTTGTACACAGGTTTTTAATTGATGACACTTTTGGATGCAGCTTTGTAATTAAGTAAAGCTTTGAAATGCTACTTTTTAATTAAGTAAAGCTTTGAAATGCTACTTTTTAATTAAGTAAAGCTTTGAAATGCTACTTTTTAATTAAGTAAAGCTTTGAAATGCTACTTTTTAATTAAGTAAAGCTTTGAAATGCTACTTTTTAATTAAGTAAAGCTTTGAAATGCTACTTTTTAATTAAGTAAAGCTTTGAAATGCTACTTTTTTAATATGATAAAACTTCTAATGTAATTTCTTCATTATTTGTGCTCACTGTATTTCCTACAATCGATGTTCACTGTATTTATTACAAGTGATATTCATTGTACAGTGGCGTAGGAAGCGGTGGGTGGGGGGAGCAAGGTCCTCACTTTTCAATCTGTCCCAGTAAAAATGCACCAAAATTAGGAAACTTACTCTCAGGAAAAGCAAGAGAATACATAAAATTTAATACGGAAACCGGGAGTTTCCAGAGCCCTATAAAAAGCCCTAGACCTTGGCCATAATTGGTGCGCTTGTGGTGCACATTCTCTCAATTCGCTTGGTCAAATAAAACTTGGACCTCCCGCCCATTTTTAATTCGCTTTCTAAACCTCTGCTGTATTCTCTACAAGTGATGGTCATTGTGTTTTCTACAAGTGATCGAGGTTCATTGTAATTCCTACAGGCGATATTCAATGTATTTCCTACAAATGATGTTCAATGTATTTCCTACAGGCTATATTCAATGTATTTCCTACAACTGATGTTCATTGTATTTCTAAAAGAAATACTAACCGTACTTTTTTATGTCCTAGAAGTTGTGTTCACTGTATATCCTACAAGCTATGTTCAGTGTATGTCCTACAAGTGATGTTCAGTGTATGTCCTACAAGCTATGATCACTTTATGTCCTAGAAGTGGTGTTCACTGTATGTCCTACAAACTATGTTCACTGTATTTCTTACAAGCGATATTTAATATTTGTCCTACAAGTGATGTTCAGTGTATGTCCTACAAGCGATGTTCACTGTAAGTCCTACAAGCTATGTTCACTGTATGTCTTACAAGCTATGTTCACTGTTTGTCCTACAAGTGATGTTCACCGTATGTCCTACAAGCTATGTTCACTGTATATCCTACAAGCGATATTTAATGTTTGTCCTACAAGTGATGTTCATTTTATGTCCTACAAGCAATGTTTGTTGTATGTCTTACAATCTATGTTCACTGTATGTCCTACAAGCTATATTCACTGTATGTCCTACAAGCTATGTTCACTGTATATCCTACAAGCAATGTTCACTGTATGTCCTACAAGCTATATTCACTGTATGTCCTACAAGCTATGTTCACTGTATGTCCTACAAGGTATGTTCACTGTATATCCTACAAGCGATATTCACTTTATATCCTACAAGCGATGTTTAATGTTTGTCCGACAAGTGATGTTCAGTGTATGTCCTACAAGTGATGTTCACTGTATGTCCTACAAGCTATGTTCACTGTATGTCTTACAAGCTATGTTCACTGTTTGTCCTACAAGTGATGTTCATTGTATGTCCTACAAGCGATGTTCACTGTATGTCCTACAAGCTATGTTCACTATATTTGTTACAAGCTATGTTCACTGTTTGTCCTACAAGTGATGTTCACTGTATGTCCTACAAGCTATGTTCACTGTATATCGTACAAGCAATGTTCACTGTATGTCCTACAAGCTATGTTTATTGTTTGTCCTTCAAGCTATGTTTACTGTTTGTCCTACAAGCTATGTTCACTGTATGTCCTACAAGCTATGTTCACTGTATGTCCAAAACATAGCTTGTAGGACATACAACGAACATCGCTTGTAGGACATACAGTGAACATAGCTTGTAGGAGATACAGTAAACATAGCTTGTAGGACATACAGTGAACATTGCTTGTAGGATATACAGTGAACATAGCTTGTAGGACATACAGTAAACATAGCTTGTAGGACATACAGTGAACATTGCTTGTAGGATATACAGTGATCATAGCTTGTAGGACATACAGTAAATATAGCTTGTAGAACATATAGTAAACATAGCCTGTAGGACATACAACGAACATCGCTTGTACTGTATGTCCTACAAGCTATATTCACTGTATGTCCTACAAGCTATGATCACCGTATGTCCTACAAGCTATGTTCACTGTATATCCTACAAGCAATGTTCACTGTATGTCCTACAAGCTATGTTTACTGTTTGTCCTACAAGCGATGTTCGTTGTATGTCCTACAAGCTATGTTCACTGTATGTCCTACAAGCTATAATCACTGTATGTCCTACAAGCTATATTCACTGTATGTCCTACAAGCGATGCTCACTATACTTCCAAGTTACATCAGTAGACTTTAGTGTTGACTGTTCGCAGTTATTCTTCAAACCTGATATTTAGAATGAGAAGGGGGAATGTTATCGCCCTCTTTATCTTCTATTGTTTTAACAGTCGTGTTACACCATGATTAAAAAAAAATGATTGAAACTATCCTAATCCACAAAATATCAAATACACTTTGTTTAAACTACCTTTTTCAACGCTTTATATATTCTCTAAGGTCAGAGTTCCGTGTACTAGGTATTTGTTATTAACGCTAGAGAGAGAGAGATCCTAAGCTCGATTTCAAGGTGAAACAGAGACATACCACCACATACAGCTGCCGTAACAACACCGCACAGGTTTTGATTTACACTACGTATTTAATTTACACTTACCGCTGCATATTTATCATCCATCACTTCACTAATTACAGCTTGCCACCTGCTCTTGAGAAGCGCTATCTAAAATCACAACGTTAATGCGGGATGGAAACCTTACGTACCAGACGAAATTAGGTACATAAATTACAAGGTTATCTAATAGAGATGAATCAGTGTAAGTGGCGAATTAGCCACCGTTGATGCTTGAATATGAAATAACAAACTCAGCGAGTTACTACCCGGTCATTTAGATCTGCCGAGCCGTTTATAATTGTCGAATTGCGAATTAATTCTAAATAAAAAACAACCACGATTCTATATCAAACAGCGGAACAACAATAAAAAAAAAGGTTTTTATTTACGTTCGTTGACCTATCTTTCGTAAAGTTGGCGTTATTTGAATAGATAATTTCAAAAAGTTTAATTTTGAGAATCTGAAAAAACAAACAGAAATCGTTAAAACGTTTTGGTGTATGCTCTAAATTCATTATAATATAATGACTATTTGTTCTCAGGATTCTGAACTGACATGCAATCATCATCATATGCTTCAATTAATAAATGCAAGGAACGTTTGAGACTGTAAATCGTATGTATTAAAGAAAGCGCAATAATGGAAAGACGTATAAACACCAACAATATTATGCTGTTACCGTCTGTACGTAATGTGTTTAGAGGAAAGCTGTCACGTGGCTTAAACAGATTGTGATTGAGAGCTATCGCTTAAATTCCAAAGAGACGAAGCTTTCTTACAGTTTCCGGTACTGCAACTTGTAATACCTTACGTGTTAGTTTAAGCTAAAGCATTCTGTAGAAAGTTAATGCGTGATCTCTTTATTGAAGTCGAAACCTTTTCTCCCACATCGCTACCTTTCCGTGACAAGAGGAAGTGAAAAAGGCCATTAGACTTCTTACAGTCGAGACCACCGAGGTCAATGGGTCATTTGATACTCAGAATTTATCAAATAGCCCCAGCTCATCTACAAGTTCTCTTGTGTCCATGTCGCGAAAGAGCACGAGATCACGTTATTCTATGCCACGTTTATACAGGTGAATTCTTTATTGTCGAACACTCCAACATTATTCATCACCTGAGCGTGACATAAGAAGAATAACTTACTTCAGCCAAACCCTCCATGAGTCCGAAAACAGAATAGTGCTTGATGTAACTTTTTACAGTAGCATTGTTGTAAGCTAATGTTTACGTTTCTTTCTTCTTCGGTTTTTTATTTTGTTTTGTTTGTAGTTAAG
>NW_013667099.1:83327-94071 GCF_000517525.1 Limulus polyphemus
ATACCGCTGTGCCACTGGGGGGCTTCTTCTTCGATATCATTGTTAAATACAACTCACTTTTTAGTTGGGAGGGGAAGGGGTGACCAATCATGCAAAGAAAAGGTTTCACTCACTACATAGGCATAATTTTTGTAGAAGGTATCATGATTAAAACATAAACGAATACGTTAGACGTAATCAAATCATAATAGAAGATATAAAAAAATATAAAAGTACAAAATCAGTACTGTATATGATAAGAAAACATTTGCGACGTGATAATGTGATTTATTGTATAGTAACCAGGTGTCACTGTAGTTAGTTTGCGGATTTACACTGATAAATTCGGGGTTTGATTCCTCATGGTAGAAAGAGTCCGGATAACTCGTTATGTAGTTTTACACTAAGGAAAACAACAATAACATTATTGTACATATTCAGAACTACATTTAGATTAACACATTTAGAACTAATCTTATACGAAGTCATAATCATGTTTGGAATCACATAAATTAATTTTAGTTGTTCAAATATCCGTTCAAAACAATAATATTTTACTTCATATATTCATCAATCGTGGCTGGATGCGTAGGTTTGTGTGAAAGTTTTAATGTCACAAAATATATAATAATCATTTATTTAAGATTTAAGGCTTACGATTTTGTTAGGTACAGCAAGTTCCTGTTTTTGATTATATTCGCCTAAAGGACGAAGTGGTAGCGACTTGATATAGTTTTATACCTGTATTTTTATATTCTCATACGTATTTTATATTTCGCTAATCTTATAATATCTGAAAATATCCCAAAAGCCCATTTGTTCCTCACTGTTCAGTGCAGAGATATTAATCGATCGTTGTTGTTGTTTTATCAGTGTAAAGCTACACAATCTGCACTCTATCTATAAGACCGTAAACTTACCACACATTCAATCTTTAGCTAGTATTAGCAAGTGATAAAATCTTGAGTCAATTTATTGCTGTAAACAAGTAGTAAATAGTGTATACACCGTGTGCAGTGTACAAGTTACAGCACTACGCATCACGTACTTCACTACAAACATAAAGGGGGTTCTTTCCATAGAGCAGGGGATCCCCCCCATAAACTCAATCATTATTTTATATTTTCTTCTTTTTCTTTTTTTTTACAAATCCTAAAGTTTTATTTCTATATTATAAGTTGATAACTATTCTCTTGGGTTTTTAGTAAAATATCATTAGTAGCCCTTTATTTACTCTGGTACTGTGAGTTATATTTTAAACCTGAGTATTCATCTCATTCATAATTTCTCGTATCGAATATACCAGCTAAAGGTAACACCTTTGTCCTGGGGATTTTATTCTGTGAGATATAGATAATCCACAACCAAGGTTATAATCTAAACTAAATATATCTGTAGGTAATGCAGACCAGATGGTTAGTTAAATAATAATCATCCAGTATTATCTAAATTATAAACTAAATTCAATATAGCTGTAACTAATCGCAACCAGAGTATAATCTAAATTTAATACGGCTGTGGTTAATCCACTACCAGGGTATAATCTAAATTCAATATACCAGTGGTTAAAACGCAACAAGAATATAATCTAACTGTAATATCGCTGTAGTTTATCCACGGCCTGCGTATAATCTAAAAATTAGATCTCATAAAAGATTCTGGGTTCTAGTGCTAATAATCCAAAAATCTACATGAATGAAATTAGACCTCGAATTACCAGCCTTTTATTTCATACCGCTCATTAGTTATCGGTGGGGTTCATATATATTGCATCACATTGAGTGATGTGTTTTTGCTTCTTACATTAAGTTGAAAGAACTGGCCCAAAACATTGGGCAAAATTACTCATTTCCCTTGTATAACATATAGTAATTAGTGGAACTAACAGCGGTTGTGACGGTATTCTTATTTAGGCTGTTTGCATAACTAACAAAATCACGGATCCACAAGCATTTTGGTGCATAACAGTTTACACAAACGTGTGCCCCCACCCCAGCGGCACAGCGGTATGTCTGCGAACTTGCAATGATACCCGTGGTGGGCAGAGCACAAATAGCCCATTGTGTAGCTTTGTGCTTAACTACAAACAAACAAACACAAACGTGTTGAAAAGCGAATAGGGTGGACACCATCGATAATTTTAGGGTTAAAAAACAACATTTGCACTATCGTTAATGTTTCTCCATAAACCGTTTGGATAAAATACAGCCTTTGAGGGGCGTAGCCAGGGAAGCGAAGGGACGAATGATAACCCTAATATTCTAAAAGGTCCACTATTTTTTGATGTTTTAAATAAACACTTGACTCCTGTATAGATAGCTTAAATTCTTTGTGTAGAAGAAAAGGTCCATGTTTATTTTAGAAGCCGCCGCCCAGTGGCACAGCGGTATGGCTGCGGACTTACAACGCTCGAATCCGGGTTTCGATACCCGTGGTGGGCAGAGCACAAATAGCCCATTGTGTAGCTTTGTGCTTAATTACAGACAAACAAACAAATTTTAGAAGCCCCAATGACTAAGTACGTCTATAGGTTTATAACGCTAAAAACCTGGTTTTGATACCCGTGGTAAGCACAAATTGCGTGGACTTGTACTTAACAACAAACAAAATTTATTTTGGAAAAATACCCCTTTACTCTGTAGTGCTGGTTACGCCCCTGTCTTTAGTGTAAATGGTAACAAAAATCACATACTTTATAACAACTAGTTATGTTATTGGCTATTTAAAATTGTATATGTTGTGACAGTATTACTTGGATTCCCTGTCTTATGAAGAACGTTCATAAATAACATCTCAATGCTATATTCAGTATTAATTGATGTACACACACACGCACAAATTAAACCCTCATACAATGTATACCATTTTGACGTAACTTTTGTTATTACTGACATGTGTTAAAACTGTCACAACTGTTTGCTTCATATGGTTGTGTCAATATTTAAAAATTCATCGTGAGAATTGCCCGTGTGTATTGTTCCTTGGATGCTCGAGCGATGTGTTAACAAATGAGTGGGCGAACACCTGTCATCTGTATAAAATACACGTGTTGTGCTATTAAATGTTGATATAACCAACGTTCGCCGTTTTGTTAGTTTCATTATGCTGTTTAAAGCAGTTGTACGTTTTACATCGGAAGTCGTACTAATTTGTTACATGGACATAGGAACTGAAAAAATAACAACCTAGAGGTGTATGAACTTTTATCATAACTTTATTTATGAAAAAAAAAGAGCAGCTATTAAGTATTTTCATCATTGAAGAGGGCGCTACATTTTCATTTATACATGTAGTCGTGCGCAATTTAGATTTAGTTACAATACATGGTTTGGTTTGTAACGAATTTCGCGCAAAGCTACACGAGGACTATCTGCGCTAGACGTCCCTAATTTAGTAGTGAAAGACTGGAGGGGAAGGCAGTTAGTCATCACCACCCACCGCCAACTCTTGGGCTACTCTTTTACCAACGAATAGTGGGATTCACTATTACATTATAACGCTCCCACGGTTGAAAGGGCGAGCATGTCAGGTGGGACGGGGATTCGAACAGTTATTATATATATTATATTATTCACATATTATTTTTTATTTGTTACTTTAAAAAACATGTTGGAGAAAGAGAAAACATATGTTTAAAAATAAATATATATAAATCTCGTGTCAAAAATGAAAATAATTGCCCAATACCTGTTAACAAACACATTAATATGTGTATTATGGAAAAATGACATAACTTACAAGAACTCTTTTTTTTTCCAAATATTTCCATTTTAGTGTTGCGAAAAGAATGAGATTATTTTATTAAAAGATTTAAAACCAAATTCTACATAGTTTAAGTTTGTTGAAGTTAAGCACAGAGCTACACGATGGGCTATCTGTGCTCTGCCCACCACGCTTATCGAAACCCGGATTCTAGCGTTGTAAGTCCGCAGCCATACCGCTGTGCTACTGGGAAGCATAGTTTAAGAGAGAGACAGAGAATTTAAGATATATATACAGCTTTAAGGTAAAACAAAACGCAGGAACTTTTTTTTATTGTAAATAGCTTTTGTTAGGAAAAGTATTTTTTTAGAAACTGAAAAGTATTTATGCTTTTATATATGTGTTGTTTTTTATTTATTTGTTTTAAATTGACAATAATAAATAATTTTTAAAATGTTTTTACATTTTTATTATCTTTAACATTAACATTAATTCACTGCTTACTCATATTTATAACTAATGTACCCATCTACATTTCAGATCTAATCTCATGCATGCACCTTCTAGGTAACGTTTAAATTAAAACATCGAAAATATAGCTTACAACAATATGTGTGTGTGTGTGTGAGAGAGACTGAGTGAGTCAGAATATACTAATAGTGTTTATTGTGTTTGGTGTGAAATATGCTACTAAAGATTCATTATTTTGTATGCTGTTAATTACTCTAAGAGTTTCTTTTCTTTTCTGTACTTCTCTTGACATACAATATATCATGTTAATGTTAACGTGAGGTTATAAAAAAAAGAGTAAAGGGCTTAGCATTAATGGCGTCATTTGTGATTGTTTGAAATGCATGTTAACTAACATATAGAACCTAACAACGAGGAGTAAGAAATGCTCACGTCATTACTTATGGTTTAAAAAACTTAAACAGTGTAAATCAACTATTACTATAGTAAAGTTGTAACATCAACAACTGAAAGCCATGAGTTTCATTTATCCCCCCCCCCATCATCTCAGTGGCACAACAGTAAGTCTGAAGGCTTATAACGATAAAAACTAGATTTTGATACCCGTTGTGAGCAAACTCAGATAGCCCATTGTGTAGTTTTGCACTTAACAACAAATAATCATACAAATCGCTTAGGGTGGCAAGTCGCTCCAAGAATATTTCAATTCTTCGCGCTAGCACTACGTTCTTGTTTCATCAGCCGTTCGTAGACGCGGTGACAGCCCGCGGAAACATATTAATGCATAAATGTATATGATAAGAATTAGAAAAGGCTCGCGACGATTGTAATAATCGATCTTTGAAACGGTGTTTGCATCACAATAACTTTCATCCAAACAAGTAAAATAATAAACGTATTCGTGTTTAATGAAACATGATATAATTTGTTTCACCAGTTTTTAGTTATCATCGAAAAAAAAAAACTGATTTATTGACGTACTACGTCGTTCCGCAATTCGAATACATCCACGTGCAACACGTGGTAATAGTTCTTCTTCACTCCGAATCGCTTTATTTGAACAGGTCGTGGCCTAATGGTTAGCATACTGAATTGTGGATCCGAAAGTCCTTGATTCGGGTATCGTTGCCGCAAAATCGCGCTCCGCACTTTGGAGCCGTGGATGCATTATAAAAGTGACTGTCAACTCCCACTACCCGTTCACAAAAATAGTTTCGCAAGAGTTAGCTTCCTTCTTGTTTCTCAGTTCAATATCACAGACGGATAGTGTTTGTCTAGCTTTGGCGAAATATCCGAAACGAAACATCCATGTACTTCATAAACAATTATCAGTTTGGAAAGAACTGCGAAACGCAGTGACTTACGCGGTGTTTATAACTGGTACACTATGGCTCAACCTAGAAAAGAACACGGCGCCTAAGGTAAACATTTTCTTTGTTTAAACGCTTCCAAAAGTATTTGTGTAATACTATATTATACTGCTTGTACTATATTATATCTGCTTATACTATTTGTTACACAATTACTGCACTGCACGTTTTAACGCAACTAGTGGAAGTTGTGGAAATATATAAATAATAACTCGAATACAATATCAAAGCTACTGTTTCGTCTTCGTTCTCTAAAAACTCACAAATGACTTCGAGTTTCGTTCGAAAATACTATGGTTACTACCGATATTCTCGCCCCCCCTCCCCAGTGGCACAGCGGTATGCCTACGGACTTACGACGCTAGAAACCGGGTTTCGATACCCGTGGTAGAAAGAGCACAGATAGCCCATTGTGTAGCTTTGTGCTTAACTTCAAACAAACAAACTGATCATCCCTCTACGCCATCTAACACATTTCTTGAGGTATTTAGTAAATATTTTCAGGGTATGGATTTGAAACCTGGATTATCTGTAGCTTAAACTTTTCTGGTTCTTATAAGACCAGGTTTGTGCACAGCATTTCTTTTTCTTCAAATTATTTTTCGTAAGATCTTATCTTTTAACTAATGGCGAAATTCTTTCTAAGTCCACCAATGTGTAACACGCGTTGCAAGAATGTTCCAAAAACCGTGTTGTTCCACTTCAACCCTCTTCACTTTACCACTTCGATACACAATCAACTTTCCTTTTCACACCAAACTACGCAGTAAAAACCCTCTCAGTCAACGGCTCCGCCTCCTTGTGTTGACAGCTTTTTACGTCTAATGGTGACAAACGGTTTTGTTCAAATTGGATGATTTCTGACACCCGTTGCAACTAGATTTTCGTCAATCCATAAAATGATTGTTCACTACTTCGGCATGTTATGCCTGTATTTTACAACTGTTCTCACCAGTGTCGCTTCTCAAGAAATGGACTTTGAATTTCAGAGTATGTGCATATTTGTGTACTTATGTAAATGAAAACACGTCATTTGTTTGATTATAATTACAATAAAAGCTATAATTACTTTCTTTCATCTTTATTAATAAAAACGGAAAAAATGAGAAAATTAAGAGCATCGAACGAAAAAAAAAATTTAACATGTTTTAAAGAAAAGGTATTTATAAAGTATTAAAAACCTAAGCTTTGTTTGAAATTAAGCACTAAGAAATACAATGAGCTCTGCCCACCACGGGTATCGAAACCCAGTTTCTAGCGTCGTAAGCCCGCAAACATACCGCTGTGCCACTGGGGGGGGGGACCTACACTTGTAAAAGTTTACGGATATTCTCTAACCGAGTTCAAGTTAATATGTTCATTATGTGGTTTAAGTTTTAGCTCTTAATTTAGTTTGTTTGTTATATCTATGAGTTAATTAATTCGGTATATTTAAGACCTTTGATGGTTTGGAATTAAAAGTAATTTCCCTGCTTCCATTTGCTTTGCGTTAGCTACATGTACTTGTATCAGAAAATGTAAAGATTTGTTTAAATTCTTTTAATTTCACGACTGCAAGCATGGTTTTTATTAATGAACATTCATTAACTGTGGTGTATATTTTACAACTCACATTCGTTTTGGTTTTTCAGTGATATATACTTTTGGGTTCACCCTGTATGTGACCAATATTTCAACAAAGTTAGGCTTTGATAATTATGTTTCCTCCTGAATGTTGGTAAATATTTTCGGTAAGCTATATAAAGTTTGTTCCTTCTGACATCTTGGGCCCCCTAGTGGCACAGCGGCGTGTCTGCGGACTTACAACGTTAGAAACCGGGTTTCGATACCCGTGGTGGGCAGAGCACAGATAGCCCATTGTGTAGCTTTGTGCTTAATTACAAACAAACTGATATCTTGGACGATTAAACTTATCTGGATAAAATTGTATTCAAACATTACTGGTATGACAGATTCCTCATTTTTTTACCACCCCCCATTAAAAATATAAATGTATTTTTCTCAAGCAGTGATTCGCCAGTCTAGTTTTTTTTTTTATGATAGCGGTAAACCTTGGATATGTCTACACGGTAGTCAGTTTCTTCACACGTTAAAAAACAACAACATTCAGACATGAGAGGAATCCTTTTATCTTCTTGTTTATATCGAATTTGGAAGTTGTAGGTTTAGACATTAAAGCAACACCTGTCTCAGTTAATTCCCGTGATGTAAAAATAAAACAATGATACCACATAAATAATGGCAAATCACATTTGGGAGAACTTGTCCAAAAAACTTTCAAAGCTAATAAAGAACCGAGATAGCTATCCTGCTACGGTTTCATGAACTGGGAAAAAATACAGTGACGACAGAAAGTAGAATTCCTATCTGTTGAACAGTTTAAAACACCATTTGATAGGATTTGATGGAGAAGGTAAATAACGTAGGTTAGAAAAAAATGTATTTCTCATGATACTTTTCCACATATATACTTCATGAACCGAATAAAATTTACGTAAGGAAAAACAAGGGAATCACTTACGACTTTCCTAAACACAAATTAAAGATTATATCGGATTATATTATTTATGCTCGAACGCTCTGTATTAAGTGAAGAACAAAGATTACAATACCTCAAACCTTCCATGCCCCAGTGAATACTTAGCTGTCAAGAAATCAAGCACGTTAGCTTTGCCGCTATGAATACACAGTCACTGTAAATCTAGAGTTGACAAAAACATATTTCCCCCTAAGAAATTTTCTATAGATTCTATTGAAGTTCTGCTACAGAGGTCACTTATATGGTCAAGTTTCAGATTTGTTTTGAATACGTATGATACGAAAGAAAAGGGGACAATGTCAAGCGGGCAAAATTTCCCTAAGGAGCGGGACTGGCTTGTCTTTGTGTTCCAGCTTGGAGTTGAAGACAAGCTTTAGGTTTAGTGGTGTCTAGAGTTGTGTTATTTGCAGAATCAGGCTTAATAAGTACAGAGGCCCAGCCTTAACCAACATTCAAAGTAAGTGAGGCAAGTCAGATCTAATAAAATCAGAGATTAAAAGCAGGAATAATCTGGATTTTGATACACAATTTTAGAAATTGTGGTATTAACTTTTATTTGTTAATTTTTTCTAGTTATCACTTTATCTTATAATTTGCTGTTTTCTATGTTTTATTCACAAAATAACAAATGATTTCATTAGACAAATCCAAGTACACACAAAACAATCTCCTCAAGAGAGCTCAGTTCTATTTCATTAATCGAAAGTCCTAAGCGAAAAAAAAAAGCCTTAATCTAATTTGTGGATCTTGCAACAGCTCCAAGAGGATTAATTACAAAAACGAAACATACGATGTTTCGTTCTGAGCCTATTTGGTCGTAAAGTTGGGTGAGACGGCACCTGCAAGAACTAGATAGACGAGAAGCTAAAAACAGGAATTTGCGATTATTAACTTCTGAAAGCACATGAAAGCACAGAGAGTTTTTTAACAGGGTAATCTGACCGGAGGGGGGCTAATAAGTCGACCTCCCGTTGCTCAAATGTTTGGATATGCGTTCCTATAATCTTCCGAATCAACGAATTCTATTCAGGATTGTAGGGCGAAAGTCGAAATTGGCAGCTCAACTTGTGCGTTCAAACGGGTCGCACGTGCCGCGTGACACACTGCCTAGTTACCACCCCTGACGGACTCTAATAAAATGGATGTTTAATCCAGCGCAAGAAAAGTACACTTCATAGAGGTGGCACAGAGGTGAGGACGTATTAATAATTGGACCTTCTAAAGAATTGTGTTTTCTCGAGTGGAAGATTAAAGGATGAATAAAGAAATGAGCAATAAAACCATATTCACTGGCATATGGGTCAACTGAAGGAGAGAACCACTTGTCACAGCTATAGGGAATAGCAGCGAGTTTGACAATTCTTACCATCTGTGATTAAAAAGAAGAACAGAGAATTTTTTTTTCTTCAAAATTGTATAATACAGATTTAAAGTACCAAAGAAACATTAAAAATGCTACTTTTGTAAACGGTGATTCAGACACAGAATTCACCTGTATTGAATCGTTTCTGGTCTTAGATCTTTCTCGCTAAAGGTGATCGTTTCTAATCTTATTTTAAAAAATGCACATTTTATGTGAAACTAGAGACACGTGAACATACTTTTATGATGCTACAAGCTGCATTCTAGGTTTATCATTGTGCATGACAACAGACCACAAGTCATGATTTTTAGTTTGATTGTATGTTTGCTAGTATTTAAGCATAAAGCTACACAATGGGCTATCTGTGCTCTGCCCACTACGGCTATCGAAACCCGGATTCTAGCGTTGTAAGTCCGCAGACATACCGCTGTGCCACTGGAGAGCATTTTTGTTTGAGCTTATAAACAAAATTACTCAAAAGCTCAACCTTGGCAGTTTTTTTATTCAGTGATCGTGTCATTTTGGTCTTACATTAGGCTTTTTTCTACTACTGTTTTTTTTTTCCATCATTCTTTTATATGATCAAGAATTGATTTTGGATTCACTGTGTGATTTTATTGGACTTTTGTTTACACGACAACGATAAATTTTTCTCTGTTCTTTTAAGACAAGGAGCATCAGAACATTCGTGAAAGTGTAAGCGGGAGCTATTGGATTACTCCCGTTTCCCCTACACCTACATCTGTGGTATGTGATTTACAGATTCCAGTTTAGGCACTGGATTTATATATACCTGCCGCTCTGATTAACGGTGGTTTATTTTCGTATTTATATATATTCTATAGAAATATATATTCATAGCAAAAGCAACCACATGCGGGGTAAAGGAGAATCGTTACATTTTCGAGCACCCTGGTCTTTTCATCCAAAAGTCTGCCAAATCTGATTGATTGATTTTTGAACGTTCGTGAATATTTTACAACAGATCACATTTTGTTGATCAGATGCAGGTATAAGTAATAAGTCTTCTAGGAGTTAAGGTGTATAAAACACCATATTTATACTTCCCATTTAATTGTCCCAAACCCAGTGGCTCAGCGGCAAGTCTGAGGACTTCCAACGCTAAAAGCTGGTTTTAGATACCCGCGATGGGCAGAGCACAGATAACATGCCGTGTAACTTTATGCTTAACTAGAAATAAACACATTTAATTTTTACCTTCTTTATCTAAAATGCTATTGTTGTATTGTTTTGGAATTTTCGCGCAAAGCTACACGAGGGCTCTTATGGCCGGCGAGTGGTGTCTTCGTGAAGGATTCG
>NW_013667099.1:94120-100183 GCF_000517525.1 Limulus polyphemus
AAAGGGCGAGCATGTTTGGTGGTATGCGGATTCGAACCCGCGACCCTCAGATTGTGAGTCGAGCGCCTTATTCACCTGGCCATGCCGGGCCGCTATTGTTGTAAAAATTTTTGTTGTTGTAAGTATCTTTTTTACTATTTTTCTTAACAAGAAGAATTCAATGCCCAATTCACTTTCTAATAACGCAAACGTTTTATGTCACCGACTATAAGCTTTACAACGTACCGGTTTTACGAAGTAACTACACGCCAACTTCACAAATAATGCTAAATAGTTACTTACATGCTAACATCCCTTGTACCTCCTCAGAGCTCTAGCAGTATTTAAAACACAAACTCAATACTTACAAAACTTAAGTCACAGACAAAACAACAAACGAACAACTTTCTACCTCAGTAATCAAATCAACTATGTGATATGCAGGTACATCATGCATTTTATATCTCATTAATTACTAGATAAAATTTTCGGCTTATTTCAGGTTTTGTTTCTTAATATTGAACTTCAGTCAAAAAAAATACTAAGGTTTTTTTGTTTTACTTATTCAACGGACTGGATGAATCACCAAGGTCATCACACGTGTTCTTCATTAAAGAAGATTGCTGTAGTATGAAAGATAATATAGATAAAAACAATGATCTGTTTTGACTGTAAGCCATATGATAGTATAAGGGTGTGACACTCTTTTTTGATATAAGAGTAGGCCTCAGTCGCATGGATGGTGCATGAGCCTAGGAAGAGAGACATTTTGTATTTGTTATCATGTTTTTTTAAAAATAAGACAAACTTAAGATACAGATTGACAGACTTATCGAGATTTAGAGATTTAAACTCCATTGACATTGCTAGACTTACTAGGCTTATAAAGACTCCATATAGTGACAAACTTATCGAGATTTAGAGATTTAAACTCTATTGACATTGCTAGACTTACTAGGCTTATAAAGACTCCATATAGTGACAAACTTATCGAGATTTAGAGATTTAAACTCTATTGACATTGCTAGACTTACTAGGCTTATAAAGACTCCATATAGTGACAAACTTATCGAGATTTAGAGATTTAAACTCCATTGACATTGCTAGACTTACTGGGCTTATAAAGACTCCATATAGTGACAAACTTATCGAGATTTAGAGATTTAAACTCCATTGACATTGCTAGACTTACTAGGCTCCATATAGATTATTGAGTATTGACAGATTCTTATAAGATACAGATATTCTTCCAGATATCTGAAAGCTAGAGGAACACTGGTAAGAGAACACAAATAAAGCTCTCTCTCTTTCCATTCGAGCACATAAAAAATTTTCTAAGTGTTGACATAAACTCTTGACTTTGCTTTAATAAAGATTCTGATTGTTTGCAAGCTTGTTTCCAGTCTCTTTCTTTTGTGTAAAGAAAAGGAATAGCAAATACAGGCACTGACAAATCCTCTCGATATTTATCAGATCCTGCAAGCTACTCTGAGGGAAATAATTGCAACCTGAGAATACCACCACTTCTGTTACAGACTCACTAATCAATCAATCTCTAGGGTAACTCCCTTTTTATATCTTACAAATAGTTAATTACACTTTGAAGAAAGTTCTAGTGAAGAAGCCACGTGCTCATCACGGAACACAAAAAACTCCATTTATCAAAAAACAACAAAATAAAAACAAAAAAGAACAACACAGCTATCTAAGTTAAAAACCTAGACTACTGCCCCTGAAAAATCCTATTGCACAAAGAAAATAATGATCCATTAAACTTAAACTTTCGTGACTTACAATACAGTAACTCTTAAAAATACATTAATATTCATAAATATAGATATTACTGTTATTAGATCATTAATAAAAATTGAGAAATAAAATAGTACAATCAAAGTTTTATGGAACAAAACAAAATTTTCAATGTTTACTCATGTATTCTGAAAATGTATGCTCAAAACACAGTTCAGATGATTTACACCAATCTTTAACATATTATAACGTAGTATGATAATTCTGTGATCATCTCTATTTTCTTCTAAGCTGTCCAGTTACGAAACTTTTTTTTTGGTAATTTTCTTTCTCATGGCTTATGGGGTGATTCCTTGTCCTATATTAACACTTGCTGATTTGTCACAGAAAGAGTTATCTTCAGGTAGATTCTCAAGGGTATCTATTGGTTGTCCTATCCTTGATGATACTCTCGAAGTGATTTTAACAGAACCTAAGGTTCTTCAGCAGTTGGTTTAGCTCTGGTGAAGTCTTCTCTGAAGCTAACCATTTGGCCATTCTCTTATCAATATTCTTCTAGTTATGATGATTGCTGATGATATTTGGCTTAGATCACCTGTTCTTCTGGATTCTATAATCCACACAATTTATTTATTTGATTAAACCATAGGGCCATTCCCAAAATCTACTTAACTTTGGAGATCGTTTTCTGTTGCAGCGTGGATTGCCTGTAGCTTCATGTATTACTCTTTGATAACTCATAAGTGAGAATGGAAAATGTTGGTCCTTCCGTCTCTGATGCTCATCCCACATAAATGACTAATTGAATTAAATGTGTACAGTTGTATTATTCCACCATTTCATTAGGAGAGGGATAAAAGGTGGTATTTGTGATTCGAAAAAAAAATATATATCCACCAGTAAGGTTAATTCGAAGTTCCAGCCCTGACCTGAGTGAAGTTCAATGGGCATTTCAGATATTAAAACGAATTCATTGGCAATTTTCTTTGCTACAGTTTCTGTTTCTTGGTTAGGAACAACATATACTTCTGGTCATTTAGTGAAATAGTCCATCATCATCACAATATGTATATATTTCCACTGTAACTATGTGGTAGAGGACCAAGAAAAATCTCTATTAAGTGATGCTCCAAAATGATATTGCTGTAGTTCCCCATACTGTTTCCATTCTGTAAATTTTTGCTCATAGCACAGTTCATATGATTTACACCAATCTTTTACAGATTATAACATAGTAGAAGAATCCTGTTATCGTCTCTATTGTCTTCTCAATACCTCAGTGTCTTGCTTTCAGACGGTTGTGTAGGTGACAGAATGCTTTGGAATGTAGTGACTGTGGAAGTACCAGCTGAAGTTTTAATTTCTGTCCACTTGTACCTTCCTATTTTTGACATAACAAGCCTTCTCATAGGCATAAAGAAACCCACTGTGTCTAGTATATCTTTGTCTTTGAGCTGTATTGAGCCACTGACTGTCATGAGGGCTGCACTTCACCATTCCTGATCCAATGAGTAATTGACTTAATACTGGCATTGTTTTCTTTTATCTGAACATCTTTCAGTTGAGTGTTGAACCACTATAGCTTTTCGTTATCTGCGGATCTTCGAGAGTTTGGTATGCTAAAGCAGAAATAGTAGTGAGTTATTCTTTTAGTTTGTTGAATGACTGTTCAATGTCAGTAGTCCAGCAAAATTTGTTTGTTTTTTTCCAATAGCTTCTGTAGAGGACAAGCCATGGCAGAGAATGATTTTACAAAACTTTAACAGTAAGTGTACAGCCTAAGAAATCCTGCTACCTCATACAACGTCTGTGAGTTGGCCAATTCTAAACAGACTCAATCTTGATTGGTTTCATAGACACACTTGCACCAGGGAACTCATCTGTTAACAAAACAATTCACACTTATTACGATTTAGTTGAGGCTCTTTTTTCCTCAACAGGTCCAATACTTTCCTTAGCACATCATAAGCATCAATGAAGGTATTCCTATGTGTGTTTATGTCATCTAAGTAGGTGAGTATGACATTTAGGGTTATCCATATAGAATAAATTCCATCAGTCGTTTAAATGTAGCATGTGAATTATATAATCCAAATGGCAACACAACACATTGCCACAATCTGCACCAAAAGCCGTTTTTTCTCAACTTACTCTTGCTAGTATCCGCTATTCAGATCCAGTGTTGAACACACTTTAACCCATTTAAAGCTACCAAGTTAGAGTTAATCCTTTGCAGTTAATAGGCATCCTTCTTTTCGACTTCTTTCACATTCTCGTAACCTATAAAGGCCCTCATGTATCCATCCTTCTTCTTTAAAAATGCAATAGCTGAGACACAAGAACTAGTACTTGATTCTGCTACTCCTTGTTTTTTTTAATGATTTTTACTTCTTTGAGAGCTTCAGCCTGCTTTGCAACCGAGAGTAGTCTAGCCAACTGACGTATTGGGATTCTGTATAAAATATCAATATCATAAGATATTTTATTTGAGTTTTCTAAGTTAATAAGGTCCAGTGGAGAAAACATCTTGCTATTCTTAAGTAAGTCACGTAATCTGTGGCATTGATCAGTTGTAAGAATTTCACAGTTCGAAGCATATAGCTCCTGTAAATAAGGTGGTAAGCTCCACTTATGATTAGACTTAACATCATACTCGACTTTCTACATCTTGTTTCAAGAGCGACTAATGCCAAAGTTCTTTGATAACGAAGTACTACATATCATACAATGTTCCTTCCAGGATTAACTCGGAATTTATGATTCATTTTGTTCATAGCCCTAATGAGTGAAGTTGTTCATAACAAGTACTGGTTCGAGAGTTTCACTTTTGTGGTACAACTGTTCTCTTTGTTGTCATTGTAAGTTCAACTTCTGGTGTTGTAATTATCTGTAGTGCACGTAGATATCTTTGTCACGGACTTTGAAACTATGTGAAGTGAGTCTAACCTCACATTTGTGTTTCCACATGAAGTAAATTCTCAGTACTCACTCTTCCTCGATATCAGTTACAAACACGGCAAGTTGTATAGAGAAACTTCCCACAGTGAGGATGATTTCCAACGTTACTCTTGCTGAAAGTTTATGAGCATTTGCTGTTTACATCAATCCATCTTCTTGAATTATCTCTAGAGGGAATTTCCTATCTTTATTGCCAAATTCGATTGTACAATCGTAGCTGTAGAACTAGTGTTGGTTAACATGTTGCATTGCTTCCCACCAATGAATCCATTGACTTACGGACTGGTTTCTTAAAATAATAAACCCGTCATCTCACCTGAGTCTCCTGGGCTATTCTCAACCGAAACTTCACCCCTTTAGTTCAGCAAATTCTTTTTTCCCCCTATGTCTAGTTAGCTTGTTGTTATATTTTAGTCTGTTTGGGCTCTAGGACCTACTTTCAGGGTATTACGTCCTTGATTTATTATCATATTTTGATTCATCACATTCTCAGAAGCAATGTTTATGTTTATAGCAGTTCCCTTTTTATGACATCCTTTTGTCTGCAGTTCCTAGCAAAATGTCCTTTAAGTTCTAGTTGAAACACCTACAATCCCGTGGTTTACTTCTACCATTCTGAGTAACCAGTTGTGTAATTAATCCTTTAAGTTCTTGCAGAATTTTATCAGCGGAATCTGATATTCTACAGTAATTGATCTGATGATTTCATAATTTTTGGATGTCAGTTTTAGTTGCGAAACTTAACCTAAGTCGATTCATGTTCTTTATAATGAAGCAGCTTCCTTTAAAAAAGTATATCTTCTTTGTTTTAGCATAATTCACGTTTTTCACTCATTATGGAATTTTTGGTAGCATGCTAGTGTTTCCATCATTTCATATGAAGCATCTGGACACGATAACTAGGGAAGTCTTTATCCGTCGTTAGCAAGTTCGGGTAAGGTATTATCTTTTCCTCTTACACTTCTCCTAAACTTTTCTTAAGAAATATTCTTTCGATGTGATATCCCAAATCTATTTATTTGTTTATTTGTAATTAAGCACAAAGCTACACAATGAGCTAGCCCGGCATGGCCAGGTGGTTAGGGCGCTCGACTCGTAATCTGAGGGTCGCGGGTTCGAATCCCCGTTCCACCAAACATGCTAGCCCTTTCAGCTGTGGGGGGCGTTATAACGTGCGGTCAATCCCACCATTTGTTGGTAAAAGAGTAGCACAAGAGTAGGCGGTTGGTGGCGGTGACTAGCTGCCTTCCCTCTAGTTTTTCACTGCTAAATTAGGGACAGCTAGCGCAGATAGCCCTCGTGTAGCTTTGTGCGAAATTCAAAAACAAACACAATGGGCTATCTGTGCTGTGCTCACCACAAGTACTAAAACCCGGT
>NW_013667099.1:100719-102212 GCF_000517525.1 Limulus polyphemus
AAACCCGGTTTTTAGAGTTATAAGCCTTCAGACTGACCGCTGTAGCATTGAGGTGGAGGATAAAATTTATTTGATAAGGTGGTCACCAATGCTTATAAATGTTATGAGTCCCTGTTGGAAAGTTACTTAATGTTGTTAAAGCTGGTCATTTCAAACATATATCAGAAGGAATATTTTACTCCATGTGACGTTTCAGGTTGGAATTCTTGAGCAGCGGACAGAGGTATAGCTGGTTTGATGTTTATATTTCTCATTTCAGTTTCTAAATGTTATCTTAAAATTGATATCAATTGTATGGTTGCAATCCTTCTGTGCTCCTTCTGTTTTACTTCAGTGATATCATTTTGTGCATTTCCTATGGTTTCCTCCACCTGGTCCTTTATCATATTAATTTTTGTTTGTAATTCTCCTGGCATCCCAAGTGGCACAGCGACATGTTTGCGAACTTACAGCGCTAGAAATCAGGTTTCGATATCCGTAGTGGGCAGAGCACAGATAACCCATCATGTAGCTTTGTGCTTAAGCTATTAGGTCGTCAAGAAACTAATGTCGCGTTTTGGAATACTTTCATTAACCACCCCCCAAAAAACGTACATCACGTATAATAGTTAAACGAACCGCCTAAACGTCAAGTTAGTGTTGCCTATATAATGTGTAAAGGTTAGTATACTCTAATCCCTTATAGTGATGGCACACGACGAGACACACATTCAACATGTAATGGTGTTTGAATAAAAGAAGTGAAACAATACCTCTGTAGCCACAAAGAATATCAAAGAAATTTATAGAAATGTTTTGAACGTTTGTAATGTCAACGATAGTTCAGAAAATTTCGTTCAGGTGACTTTAGCCTTAAAAACTGTAATGGCAGGGGCCGGCATGTTGGAATTGATATAGAGGCTCTGAAGACGCTTGTTGAGTCTAACCCAAGGCAACAAACTCGTGAAATGGCCCTGAAATTACATATCTCTCATGAAACAATACGTAAACATCTAAGGAATATGGGAAAACTCCATAAAGAAGGTGTTTGGGTGCCTCAAGAACTCTTCGATGATCATCGTTTCCATCATCGTGTGAACGTTGTTTCATCTATTCTGGCGAGTGAACCATTTTTGGACAGAATTGTCACCGGTGATGAAAAATGAATTCTCTATGCGAATATTTAACGCCAAAAACAATGGCTCAGTCGTACACAAAAACCATTTCCGACCCCAAAACTTGGACTCCATCCACAGAAAGTGATGCTTTGCATTGAATGGGACGTCAAAGAAATAAATAATTTCGAACTCCTCAATCCACAGCGAACTATCAATGCAGAGATCTATAGTCAGCAACTGGAACGTTTAAATCAAGCCCTTCACCAGAAATGCCCTTCACTCGTCAATCGGAAAGGTGTTCTTCTTCATGACAATGCACGTCCACATATGGCACGTTTGACGCAACACAAGATTATGGAGTTGGGTTGAGAAGTTCTCCCCCACCCATCATATTCT
>NW_013667099.1:102230-133764 GCF_000517525.1 Limulus polyphemus
ATCGATAAAAATGGAGACTATTTCATTTAATAAATGTTTTGTTTTAATATCTGAGTTGTTCGGGTTTTTTCATCTAAAAAAAGCGATATTAGTTTTTTGACGACCTAATACAAACAAATTGTAATTCTCCAGAAAATCATGTCCCGTTTTTGTAATTCTTCGTTTAATTTTCTATTTCTTCTTGACTTTCTGTTAATTTTTTGTCTCTTTCTCCTGGTTTTCTGGGTTTTTTCTTCTTGATCTTTTTATCTATTGTTTCATTATTTTCATTAATTTTCAATCTCGCTTCGAGAATGTGTCATTATCTGGAAGATGGTTTAATTGTACTTGATATTTAACAAAAAACCTACTTCTGACATCAGTATTGTAACGATTTATATTTTTGGATGGAGTCTCTTCAATTATTTGGTAGAAAGAAGAATACAAAGTCCAATTCATTTATTAATTCCAAAAAAAAATCACTTACTTGCCAACTCCTATTTTCAATACTGTTCATTTCGTAATTCTTTTAGGATTATTTCGTTGAAACACAAATTTAGTATTCACAAAACTGATGTAATAAACTGATAAGTCAATAATCAAATCAACCTTAACATACTCACTAATCAAACAATTTGAAGAGTAATTGTTTTTTATATCATTCAAAACGTTAATAGACTTTCAAGAATGTTTTAATTACCAAACTCCACGCTTATCACGTGACGTTAAAAATCCCTCTAGCAAAAAAAAAGACAATACAAGTGTCTGTATTATAAATACATAACCTACAATACAATACTACATGTAAGTTGCTAATGATAATTCTCTCTATATATCTCAGTTCATTAAAATAATTTATAAATACTTTTTATAGTGAAAAACTTTGAATAGTGTTTTTTCTTGTAACAGACCTAACTTTTATGTTGATGTTAAGTTTACTCAGTTTTTGGTAAATCAAGTGAAAATTACTGAAATGAATTGGTTTCGAATGGGCAATAATATCAATAAATTTTCTGGTAAGTAAAACCCATTCTCCAAATTTTAAATATATAAATAATATTAAAAACCCGAAAGATAAGATGAAAAGCATGACAATTAAGTAAGTATCCCAGTAAAAACTGAAAAAACCATTGCAAAATTCGTCACATGAAAGGGCGTGGCAATTAAGTTAACATTCTCAGTAAAAGGTGCAAGATCTTTGCAATACTGGTCACGTGCCAAAGGATAATGACAAATTTAAATTATCTGTAAAAGGTCCATAAAACATTGCAAAATTGGTCACATGCCACAGGATTATAACAACTGAGTTAATATCAAGAAATAAAAACATCTGCAGAGATGATCAGTGACAATTATCATCATATCTCTTAACTCAATTACAATGTGTAATTAAAACGAGGTCACGTTAGCGATTATCAATTAACAGAATTAGCTCAACTTTTATTCTCATCCCCGGTGTTATATAGGGAAAAAAATAGCGACAACGTTATGAAAATACGAAAAAAATAGTTAAAAGTCATTGAGAGAATAAGACAACTATGTAATTATTAACACTACATTCCATAATGTTTAGGAACAGCAAGGAACATATTGGTCCATCTCTGATGTCCCATCCTCTAAACTATTAAATAAAAAAAGACAAAAAATAAAACCTCAAAGCTAGTCCTTATCATTCATATAATTATCAAGCTTTCTCTTAAACTCACTTAAATTTACTGCCTCCACAACATCTGAAGACACCCCATTGCAGAGGTCAACCATCCTGTTAGAAAAATAAAATTATAGATGAAGATGATTCCTACCTTGCCAAAATTTATACTTGTGCCCCCTAACCTACTATTCTCTCTATTAAGTAGGAAAAATGATGATGCATCAACACTATAAATTCCCTAAAAATTTAAGATACCTTAATCAGATCTCTTCTAAATTTTCTTTTTTCAAGGGAAAACAATTTCAGAGATCTTAATATCTCCTCGACTGACAACCCCTCCATCCTAGGCACCATTGTAACAGCCCTCCTCTGAACCCTTTTTAACAATTCAATGTCTTTCCTAAGGTAAGGAGCCTAAAACTGAACACAATACTTCAAATGTGGCCTAACCAGTGACATATATAAGGAAATTATAACCTCTTTAAACTTTTATTCATTATTTCTATAGATACAACCTAAAATACTTTTTGCCCTGCCACTAGTAACAGCAAACTGCTTTGATGGTTTTAAAGACTGATCAACTATTACACCAAGATCCCTTTCTTTCATGACACTCTTAAGGTTATTCCCATCCAAATCATACTTATTATTCAAATTATATTAACTCACGTGCATTATCTTGCATTTATTATAATTAAAACCAATCTGCCATTTATTTTATTTGTCCAACTCACTAAATGATCTAAATATTTTCGTAAAGCAACAGCATACCTCTTCGCAGCTTGCAAGACCCAAGCCCTTAATATTATAAGCAAATTTAAGTAATGTATTGATCATTCCTTCATCTATGTCATTTATGTATATATAAAAGAGCAAAGGTCCTAAACTTGAGTCCTGAAGTGACTTTAATCCAGTTTGACTGAACTCCATTTATAACCCTCTGCTTTCTTCCATCCAGCCGCTCTTCTATCCAGTTAACTACCTTATCCCGCACACCTATAGGGAAAACGTAGTCTTTATAAAAAGCGTTTAGCAAAAACTTTGGCTCCAAATTTGTTTTTCCTTTGCAGCAGTGATTTTAATCATTTCCCAACAATGGAAACTATTGTAAAGAAGAAGAGAAACGTATGATAATTTTATGGAGACCGGATGAAGGTTGTTTAGCCAAATAATTGACCCTCATATGTGAATTTTACCTTACAGTAATGGTTTTAATATATTCTTAAACATGGCGTAGCATAGGAACATCCTATCATACTACATATTTTCGACACCTTTAGTTCAAAAAGTAAAATTTTCAAAATTATATTGTTTTCATAGTTCTCCACTTGAATGCAGGGACGTTGAAGTGAGTTACTAACTAATTTTCTCTATGTGATTAACGAAAGTCCAAACCAAGACCAAATCTACTCCTCTGGTTTTCTGTAAGAATAACAACGTTGTTTTTATTTAATGAGCCGAGTTATTCTTGTTGGCGATTTGGATGACAGTTGCAAGTTAACTAACCCTTGATGGAGGATCGGATTAAGATTTAATGGGGTCTTAGACCCAGGTAATACTTGGGAATAATAATAATGATGATAATAATAAATCACTCTTGCCTCTATTCTGCTAGTTTTACGAACCATCATTTTTTTTTTACTTGGGTGGCCGGCAGAGCCCCTGTATGGCCGGGACCATAGGTAGTCTATGCATTAATCCGGTGCTACTTTGATCTCCATTGTCCATTGGTCAGCTGATCTAAAAAGAACCAATCACTATTTTCTTGTTTCAGAAACTAAAGGATTTATTTGCATATTTAAGATAGTATGGGCATTAGAAAGGCATATTTTGTATATATTTTGCAGATTTAAAATTTAGAAGAATTACAGATTTTTGACATAGATCGTATGTAGAATATAAGATATTTTTTCACTTACAAAACTTTCATAGAGTTTCAGCGTTTAATAGGATACACAGTCTTCCGTTACCCTAATATTTTTTTCAGCTGTTTTCACAGTTGTATTTCTGAAGGTTTCTGTCATGTTTCCTTTACACTTTTGCTTTCACTGTTTCTTTAAGTTAAGAATTCAAGCGACTCGTGAGCATACTTCTCGTCTACTGGTAATATTGTTCTCATGTTCGCCTTAAATCAAGCAGGATTTAAAGTATTGTTCTCACGTTTCTTCACGTTAGTGTTTTAATAGAAGTGTGAACCGATTTAGAGTTTAGTTAAAGTGTTTTGTTTTAAGCTTCATTGTTGACATCCAAATAAGAACTTGGACTTCACATAGTGTATTTACGGTGATTAAAGTAATGTGACATTTAACCTAGCTTGGGGACGTTTCCACTTAGCATTGTTTCTTACTTAGTTTAACTTACAAGGGAGGCCTACACGTACTAACAGGAGTTCTTTGGCTCTATGGAAGTTTTCTTCAGCTCTTCTCAGTCACACATAAACACAGTCATTTGCCTAATAGTTTATGTATCACTTTGCATTGTATTGCAACGTTTTATTCATTTCTATTGGTGAAGGTAAAAGTAATGGTAAACATACATTCTTTGTATAAATCTGTGTCTAGTCTCTTCCTCTGTGACTTAACTGTCGCATCTTCTCGAGAACTCTACACCTTAGCCCGAGATAGTAAAACCTCCTGTTATTAACAGGTCCTACATTTTCTGCTTTGCAGGTCATACGCGAGATACCACAATGGAAAAATAATCTTGTAAAGAAGACAAATTATTTGTTTACTAGCAGAAACCCGCAAAACATTTGCGGTCAAATTAATATCTTTATTGCAACAGTACTTATTTAAAAATGAAATTTCTAGGATAATCCAAAACAAAAAGTTATAATCGCTGACAGCAAAATCTATAAGTTCTCTTGTCCTAGGTCAAACACTGGTTAAGCCTTTATTATTGTACGGCCTATATTCGATAAAGAGATAAGTTAACACTGTAACTTGTGTACGTCTTTTGCTTTAGTTTAGTCAGGGCTAAACTTTACCGTAATTAATACTGTCAGTATATATACTTATGATGTTATTCATCGACCTAACGTTAAACATTTTAAAAACTTTGACAATCGATGTAACCACAGTCTTGCCACCAAAATGTTTGCATATTTTGTAACAAGTAAGATCATTATTATTAAGATAGAATACAAATACACTTAGTGTTGTCAAACTGAGAAATGCATGTTATATTAACCCATTGTCTGCGACTACTCTAAACGCTAGCGGAAGTTTTGCAAGCCATACAAGATATACGGCACACTCGCATTCAACTGCTGGAGGCGGACTGTACCCTATACAGCGAATCAGCAATCAATGGGTTAAACACCTACACATGTAATTTATATAATGAGAGAAGTTCTATGGACAATTTATTAGAACAGCAAGCAATTTTATGAGACACCTGTAGAAAGATATGTAATTCAGCATTTCACCTATCAAAACAAAACCTGACCAAAACATATATAATTAATGACAAAATATAACATCAAATTATTATAAATAGCGTCTGTAACCTTATACTAGTTCATATTCAACATTCAGTACTTGGTTGGTCTTTCTTGTACTCTAATAACCTCCGTAAGGCGACGTGGCATGCTGTCGATGAGGTTACTGATGTAATCCACCGTGATTTCATTCCAGCTTGTCACTAGAAGGCGCTGCAACTCAGCTACAGTATCTGGTTTAGGGTCGTAGTTAGCAATTTTCCGGCTCAGTTCTGACCAACAGTTCTCAATGGGATTACAATCTGAAGACTTTGCTGGCAATCTTGTAATGTCCTCCTGGTCGAGATAATCCTGTACAATAGGTGCACTGTAGGTAGTGGCACTGTCATCTTGAAACACAAAGTTATTGCCAAATCTGACCCTAGCATATGGCAGAAATATTGTTTCCATGTAATGCCTGTAGGAGGCGTCATTGACGTTTTCTTGGAAGATATGAAGAGCAGTTTTTTCACCATGATGAACAGCTGCCCAAACATGTACTGCGCCACCTCCTGTGTGTCCCTGTGGGAAAGATAGTCTTCCCTCATCTGTTCTCCAGACAAACGACTAACACGAATCCAACCATCAGCCTTAACAAGCCGGAAATAAGACTATCTGAAAAGATGACATATCGCCAGTGTCCTAACTGTAAGTTGGCATGCGGTGTTTGTTGCACAAGTAACATGGTGACGGCAGTGAATTCTGGTTAACACCGGCTTGCAGATAGCCCTTCTTGCAAAATACCTTTGTTTGGTCAGTATCATTTTCATTGTTCTTCTGGATACCTTCGAATGAATGTGTTCATACCATTCCTGTCGTAAGTTGTTGCAAGACGTCTTTGGACCTTGCATGTTAACCTGATCAAAATACGGTCATTTTGGGCAGTAGTTTTTTGGCGTCTACTAGTTTCTTTGTTTGTTTTGAATTTCGCGCAAAGCTACACGAGGGCTATCTGCGCAAGCCGTCCCTAATTTAGCAGTGTAAGACTAGAGGGAAGGCAGCTAGTCATCACCACCCACCGCCAACTCTTGGGCTACTCTTTTACCAACGAATAGTGGGATTGAACGTCACATTATAACGCCTCCACGGCTGAAAGGGCGAGCATGTGACGGGGATTCGAACCCGCGACCCTCAGATTGCGAGTCGAGCACGTTAACCACCTGGCCATGCCGGGCCTGCGTCTACTAGTAGACTTTCCCGGGACAATGTTTCTTGTAGTTCGATGACGTTTCAGGATTCTAGATACAGTACACTTGGGATACCTTACTGTTCTGGCAATGTCCATTTGCTTAATACCATTTCTGGACAGTTGACGCCCTATAACTTCTAGTACGTGACGAGGCATGACTATACACCATATAACAAAGTGTCGATTTGTTTCGAAAAACATTATACCAAAAGCACACCCTTTTATACAAGACAGGTCTGTATGCGTGTGTTTTGACCAACAAATGCTCAAAACAACTTATACAGACCAGAATAACAACTCGTACATGTTTGTCAGATCATACGCTACCTTTTATGTTACTACTCGGACATTAACTCAATAACTACTCCATACATGTAGACAATAACATCAATATAGAACAGCATGCAAATATTTTGGCCAAGACTATATGTTGTTGCACAAAATGTCTACTAAAGTATATATACAGTGCGCGCGCATGCGCACTTTAATATAAGGAGCATACGTATTTTCAGGACAGCGAATAACCGAGTATTATTATAACAGATTGTTTCTTGGAGTCCCGGTGAAGGTCATTTTTCCTTTAAGCAGCGCTTTTAAGTATTATTATTATTATTTGTAATTACATTGGAAATAAACATGTTTCCTCAAAATTGGTGGTAAAAGTTAATTATTATTTTTGTATAAACAAAAGTAGATTCGTAAAGCTGGAATAAAGTTTCATATGAGCTACATGTAACATTTCTTGATTGGATAAATGTACAGCAATTAGTTTATAATTTATGATAAAACTATTCAAGCAATCTGCTGTTGTTTCTAATTTTGAACTACTGACCAGAGGAAAGGCAGCTAGTCAGGACACTGCCACCAGCTAAGGAATTGACTGTAACTCAAGTCCTACAATTTAAAACGCGGGTCATATTTTATGGTATGGCACGGAATTAAACCTGGCTTGTCAAGTCCGAAATCCAAAGCTCTACCACAGAGCCAACACGTGCACCAACTGGTTTTAAGGGGGGAGAAGTAATGTTTTTTAATATTAGACGTATTTCAGTTAGGCAACCATTTCAAGTTATTAAAATTGGCTCTTTTGACTAAATTATCATTCTGTCTAGAGAGTAGTTTCACCAACGTTATAAACCTGACATATATATGCATCTAAAGTCGAGCAACAGCTGTTATTATTGTACAATAACCTAGAGACGTAGCATGCGCCTTGGTATCTCTTGTTTTGACTGGATTTCAAATAGTTTCATTCCACTAAAATAAACAATCATAGCATAATAGCAGTATGTTCTGCTGTTTTAGTGCATAGAGAGCATTGATAAAGAAAACTGTTTTTATACTACTATAAGCCGATCTGTTTATAGCATCAATTGGATGACTGATAGTTATCAGAGGTATAATGTCAAGAGAGTAGAAATAACAACGCGCATCAAATAGTTTATATTGTTAAAAAGTCAGAGTTAAACCTTTGACGTTGATAGGTAGTCAAAATTCGACTGCTAGCTATATATATCACAAAGAGAAACACTATCGAACTTTTTATGTGTTATATATAGCAAAAAAAAAGCAACAAATATTTTATTTGACGTATGGAAAATAACAAGTATAACACAGTGTGTATTAATTAATTGTGCTAAAATTTTATGTTACTTGTACTGAAATATACGTATGGAAATTAACCAATCAATTGAATATCAAATACACAATGAATTATAATGAAATGGATTCAACTATTCTTTCACAGAAATTAACCAATCAATTGAATATCAAATACATAATGAATTATAATGAAATGGATTCAACCATTCTTTCACAGAAATTAACCAATCAATTGAATATCAAATACATAATGAATTATAATGAAATGGATTCAACCATTCTTTCACAGAAATTAACCAATGAATTGAATATCAAATACATAATGAATTATAATGAAATGGATTCAACCATTCTTTCACAGATTGTGAATTTAAAATAACAAAACAACTCTTGATTATACCTCTAAGTATTGTTGCAAATGTGTTGTTTCCATTGAAAGACCAAAGCCATTTTTCTGGATGTGTAATCATAACATCAAATCTTTATTCACATAAATCTGGAAAGTCTCATTTAGATTACATTCCATTTTTACAATGTAGCTCTTGCACTTTGTCTTCTCGGCAGGACTAGTGAAGACATCGAAATACATACAAAATTACAAAACAATGAATCTGGTAACTGCAGTTATTGCTGGAATTCAACATAAATCTTAGCACTAAAAATGACCCTCTCCTTTCATCGGCCACTGCCGCCTTATGAATACATAGCCAAACAGGTTTGTTTTCCAACAAATGTCAAATAAAATAAAATAGTATCTTTATTATTGTATACATAAATTTGTGTAATTCATTTGCTACTTTTTTTAGAGCATTTTTATGATTTTAGAATGTCTTTCTAAAATGTTCTTAATTATGGAGCGATTTGCATTAAAAAACTTTTCCATTGCTTATTATTTTTTATCTAGCTGATACTAATATCCAAACGAATCCTTTAACTATCAATTACTTTGTGGTTGGTAATATATTTGCCATCGTCAAATCTGTTCATCAGTTTCTGATTCATTTATAATCTGAAACACATTTTCAACAAAAGGCGACAATGAACTTTCTGATTCAAAATTTTTGTTACTCTAATTGTAAAACATTTTTGAACAATCTATCTCAAAACAGAAAGAATCAAACAATGTCCTTCTTATAGATACTTAAGTAAAATGTAATAATCATTGTCCATTAAATCAGTATATTTGGAATTATACATAATAGACATAAAACTGAATTTTTCTGCGTGCTAATTCTCAGGTCAAACAAAGCTATTTATGGGAGCAATAATTAAACATTACCTCAATACTTGATCTCAAGAGTTCTTGTTAGTTTGTTTTCTTTGCCTAACTTTGCATATATCTAAATAATTCTTCCACATAGAAATTGGAATGTAATGTTCATTTTCAATGTTGTATCCTTTTCATAATTTTAGGTTATTATTAATTAAAAATATATGACAATTCGCTAGCTTGACAGTTACAGGATTTTATAAACATTTAACATATACGCTAAGCAAAACGACCAAATCTCATAGTTTTATCTTGTATATTTATATATGCAAAAGCAATATTAAAAATACAAAAGAACAGGTAAAAAGATCACTGAAATGAAGCCTACGGGTATATCATATATTATACGGATAAAATATATTTCAAATGCACAAAGAGAATATCTACGTCGTAGTACATATTTACAACGTGGGTTATATACCTGACTGCACTTGTTCTATCTACGCTTAAAGGTCAGTTTGCTTTAAAGTATATTTGATTAAAAGCTACTTTTTAACTGTAATTCAAAACTGTACAGCGTTTTTTCTGAAGTCAGGAAAAGCGTTAAGAGAATTTTAAGATTTGTTTCTTTATGAAGAGCCTTTCCCTTGAGCTTCAGTTCGGTACATAATAGAAATATCAAGTGAAACGACACAGGTAAATCAGTAATTTCAAGACAAAAGTCTTTTTTACAATACTCTTTATGAGAACTTATATTTTGTTTTTAATTGATTGTGTTTTACGATAAACTTTTATTGTTCCACTTTTCTTCCATTTCCCCTTATTAAGCCTATATTTTTCTACAAGAAAACTTTGGTTAGCAGGAACTATTTTGAACAATTACTTATATATCGTTAAGCAAACAAATAATGAAATATTATTACACTATAAATACAAGGTAAATATATAAATAATCTGTAATAACACATCACACCAGGCAAGGACTACGACAAACAGCTGCTTTCGTTTATATTATTTTCAAAAAGTATTCATATGTAATTCACTGGTACCCACCAGATGGCGCTTACTTTATTATTTATTTTACTAGTATTCATAGTAATTCAAATATAATGATGTATCAAATAATCAGTTAAGTATTTTACTAACGTTATGATCTAATCATATAAATGGTTTTGATATCTTAATCTTCATATATTAATTTTGCAAACAGAACTGTTCACAAGATGGTATTGCGATAAGGCTTAACTGCTGTTTTTTGTTAAGTTTTTAATAAGCAAATCCACACACTTGCAATCCACGTTTTTTTCCTATCTGGAATGTGGAAGTACGACCACCTTTATAATTCATTGTTGCACCGATATCTATCTTAAAATGTAAAATAATTATTTTTTACATCTTAATCGTATAGATGAGTAAGTGTTGGTTGTGATACTCACTAATACTTCATATGACAAAATCAAATGTATATATATCTGTACATATTTATATAAGATAAATTCATGTGCTTATTTCAGTAATTTTCTATTCCCAAGTTTCTCATCCATGGTTTGCAGAATCCCGATATTTTAACTAAGAAGAACGAAAGCACGTTGGGTAATCATTATTTTTATCGGAAATTCTCCTACCACAGAGCGACACGTAGCGGGCCACCGGGAGTTTGAGTGAAAGAGGTTAAAATACTCAGTTGCTTGCAGAACTTGTACGATCAGGACTCAGTCCCGACACTTTCTTTCTCGCCTAAAGAGAAAACAAACAAACAAAAACAAATGTAAATTAATGTGGCACTAATATTTGGTCTTGCAGTATAAAAAATGTGTATGCCAGTTTCCTCTCTAAGAATGAAAGCTACATAAAAAATGTATGTTCATCGTCTTACTCGATAAGCTCTTTTACTTTCAATATACCGTCTCACTTGCTGGTTGATAGAGGAATCCGTCAACGTTATGTTGACTCATTGCGTCACAGAAGGTCTAATTTTGCAAGAGCCGGTTGAACCAATAAAACATCAAGATTTTTCTTTGCTGTCGTCATAGCGATCATAAAAAAGACATTTCACCGAAACTGTTGTAGTATGTTTAGAAAATGAATAACACTGAAAAGAAATTATAGATATTATATGAAACATCTTTACTTGTTTATAGTATGTATTTTTCAAGTACTTAAAAATTACTTAAAAGGTTTAGTACCGTACAGCAACTTATTTTGATTGTTTTTCAATGTTATGCATTCTCCACTATATCCGTCTGTTTACATCATTTTGTGTGTGTGTGTGTGTTTTTCACTACAAATTTCACCTAGTTTCAAGCTTGTTCAAATGTCCATGACATAGCTTAACGTGAGCAAAACTGATGTTCTTGGTGATAATTACAATATCAAAGGAAAATTATCGAATAGGCTTATCGGTATAAATCTTTTTTGTAGTTGTTGTTTTGATTTGACGCCATTGCACGTGCGCTAGGGATGTTATGCTTACCCCATAATTATCTAATCCTGCAACAAGATACAAAATACAGTGAGTCCACATGCCAGTTTTACAAACATAAATACAAGCAGCTTTCTAAAAAACTACATAATTTAGTTGGAGCTTACAATCTTGCTAAGGGATAATGTTACACATTTGTTGGCGCCTTTTGCGAAACGTTCTGCCCCTACTCAGGCACGTGCCTCTAGGCTTTCTAAGCTCTTATTTGAAGGTGTATATAAGGGGGGATTGGATCATTCTTACCCTAACCCTCGCTATCACTCTAGCTAGTAGTAAATCTTTTCTTCACAAATGTTGCTAAAAGGATCAACAGTTCGTGCTGGCCCTAGTTATGGTGAGACGGCTGTCAGAATTTAGTCATATTTGGATTTAATTGGTCCCGATTCAAGTGCGAGGCCTAAACAGGCACGTTTAAGCCATGTGGGAATAGTTGCGTATGCTCAAACAGTCTAAATAAGTCTATGAAATAAACATATGCTTAAATTTCTTTTTGGACCACTTCACACCAACAGAGCAAACGCTTGTAAACAAAAAGGATCGTAGGAAACGAACATTAATGAGTACAATTAAATGAGCGTGTAACGGAGTTTACGATGTACAGCAGAGAAAGAAATGCAAGTGAAAATACCTTTATATGTACACTTCTTTAAAAACATACTTTAAGCATAAAAACCCGTCTTTTATACCATAAAATGTTCAGATTATTTCAACCTAAGCGTTCAACGTTAAGTTAATAGTAGCCGAAGATCGTCTCTATTGTAATAGCATATTTTTTTAATATTAGCTATTAAAAGTTAAATGTAGTCCTCTGCTGGCTCAGCAGTAAGTCTATGGGTTATAACGCAAAAAAACTTGGGTTTAATACCAACAGTTGAAAAAGCACAGATAGCTTATGGCGTAGTTTTGCATTTAACAACAAACAAACTAGCAAAACAAAGTGTAGGGTATCTGTGCCAGTTTCATCACAATGTCTCTTATTAGGTGTCTCCAGTGGAACAGCGTTAAGTTTACTGACTTATAACGCTAAAATCCAGGGTTCGATTCCCCGTAGTGGCTTTGTTCTAAAACAAACTTACTATGCTGCAGACATTTTGAATTATATGAAGGATCATTCCATATTCAGACACATCGTCTACCACCATTCTATCAACAGTTATGTTTTCTCTATCTTAACCAAAATAGCTTAAACTTGATCAGTATTTATAGACTTAATTATCCAAGCAAAGCAACACCTACAGCACAAACACTACATCTCATCATTTTCAGTGATGCTATTCTAGCAGTATCTAAATGTCTCCATCCCAAGCACTGTATGAGTGTTACTATTCTAGCATTATCTAAATGTCTCCATCCCAAGCACTATATAAACATAAAAATACCACAACAGTTGTGGTAGTTTTAATATCTGAAGAGAGAGAAAATGGAGACTCTCCTTACATTGAATGATGATCAAGCTATGTTTTAGCCCTCCCCCCTCCCCATACATCACATGTGACTTGGGATTTTATGTGCTATCTGTCTATTTATCTAATAAAATATATTATTTCTTCAAAACAATTTCTGGTGTACAATCCTCTCGTCAATAGCATAGAATTAAGATTAAAGTATTTAGGGTAAAATCAATGCAAATATAAGATCGTTACAAACTGCTAGACTACTTACGCCCTACTTCAAGAGTGAATACTTGAACTATCAAAAGTTTCGTAAAAAATTCATTTAACATTATTGGTGAGCTTATTTAGTTGAAGACTTTTTTAGTGACAGAGCAAAGCTACTGTCTACCAATTGTGTATATAGTATAGTGTTGTTTTGTGTTCTGTTGCCTTGGTGTTTGAGGTTTTTTTTTTGGTACTTACAAATATATATATATAAAGTAACACCATTGGATAAAACAATCTAAACACTGTATGTCATTGCACTATCTTGTCGTATCATGTACATTATTAATTACTATTTTTAATCAAGTATACTGATTTTTACTTCTATTTTAAATAAATCTTGTTACTGTTATTATTGTGTTCAAAAATGCTAAGGACGTATTCGATGTTAATACTAATCTAAAACATAAAGTTGTCTTTGATATTTATCGTTTGAAATTCTTCACAAATTTTGAGTCTTATTTTTCTGGAAATATGTAGCTATGATTAGGTTATCCCGAATTATTATGATAGTTTGATAGTCTTGACAAGTTACGTAGAAAATTAAAATATTATGTTAAAATATTCTTTTAAAAGTAGTAATGATAATTCTGACATAATATTTAATAAGCTAATGAAAAAATTACAAATCATGGTCAAGTATGTTTAGCCAATATATTTTCACTGTTTCGTTTTTGTACAAATAAAAAAAAATTCAGTCGCAAGTTTGTAGTAGGTCCAAGAGAGGATGCTCATGAAAAAATATCCCAAATCCATAAGATCTTAACACGACCTCATTCTAGACAATGAAGTGTCAAGTTTCCCTGCTTGTAAGATATAATCTTATCTGAATTTACAATTGAGATCATCGGATGTGCCGTCTTTGAAAGCTCTCTTGGTCCAGCACAATAGTTACAAACATCATGTTAGATAAAGATTGTTAGACGTTTTCCCCACCGATATCGTGTAGTGTGAGAAAACGACTTTAGAGGGAACAGATGATTAGTTTAAAAAAAAGTAAAAGTGATGAAATAAATGGGGGTCTTTTCTGAAACGCTTCGTAAAAAAAAAATGCTTTGACAGCAAACTATCCTTTTAAACATAGATTGAGGCAAACACAAGTTTCATGTTTCTTACAGGAAAACTTCTATATGGGTTCGATTTCGAGTTCAATAGTTTTTTTGTACCAACAGTTTTAGAGTAGACAGGACAAAGCCTAGTTGTGAGATAGATAAAAGCATACTAAATGTCTAATAGTTCCATTCAAGGGTGGTCACAGATCTAATGTACTGCTGGCTCCATTTAACTCCTTGGGAACCAGCGTCTGGTGGATATGTTCTCGTGAATTACGTGTGTTATACGAGCTGCCTCTTATCCCTATGCTTCCCAAATGTCTAGAAAAGAAAAGGGAAGAACTCTTTATGTGTAGGCGGTAAATTACAATTCTCCAAGCTGGAAAAATACCATTTCTATAATGCATATTTTCCTGTACAATCAACCCTTTATTTTCGTTCCCTGATGGCAGACGGACTTTACAGACCCATTTCCATTCGGCACACGACTGCTTTCATCAAGCCGCTGAACCTGTTGGTGTGAGCAAAAAATAAGTCCTCACGTGATGTTTTGTTCTGCACACGACTCACTAATATGGGACATTGCAAGAAGAAGTTTAAAGCCGCGTTTGCAAGACGGCAGGCGTTAGTCTTGCAGGCACCTGCTTTATGGTTGATATCTGTAGAAGCTGCACCAGCGCTCACGTTTAGAACATGGACAATTTAAACAACAATGGATCTACCATTTCTGAACGGGTGTACCTTAATTGACGGGCTGAGACGATAGATCACATTTCAGTGTTAAGAGGTGATAGTAAATGATGTTGGCCCTAGTGCCGCCGCCTCGCATCGCTCTTTGTGACGGTACTAGGCGAGGGGACAGCTTCTAGCTGACGTGCAGCTGAACAGGCAGGGACCCACTCACATCTGCTTGTTCACAATGAATTCAATCATGCCTCACAATCAGGCGCCGGACATTTTAAAATAGTAAAAAGTCTCGAAATGAAGAGGATATAGAGAAAAAAGTTCAGGTGCATCCAACTCGAAGCGAGTCTCGCACAAATGAAGCTTATTAAGGTCAGTGCCAGAGTAAAACAGGCACGGGTACCAATCCACAGGGAATCCTAGGCCTACAGAAGGATGCCAGCTGGTCGCTGGTCCAGAGATTTTGGTGGGTGCATCATTCTACTTAGAAATAAAATGAAGCGTCGACCGACCGTCTTCACTCACCTCAACCTCCGCCTCCGCGTGACGCTCTTGCTGAGCACGATAAGCTCTCTGTTTCTCTTCAAAGTCTCGTAGTCGTTGATTGTATCTGTCAATTTGTTCTCTGAGCACAGCATCTTCCACCTGCAACACCACAGAAAGAAAAACAATCAGATGAAAACAAGAAGACACACAAAACTAAGAGCTGTATATCATCATCTACGCGGTGCGCGGCGGTGCCCCGAGTGACGCGGCTGAGCCCCTTATTACCACTCAACGGCAAATAAAGAAGAACCGATCTTTTTTCATCCGACAGCACTTTTACAGTAAAAGCAAGATTATATATTCAACAAAGGCGGCTTTTATCTACTATCACTGAAATTTCCAGTTATTATGAACTTAATGTATACATTTAAAATATACAAAAGCCATTCAACGTTCCGATTTAAAACTGTCGCTTCTTTTAGTGTATCTTACCTGAGCTCGTTCCTCGTCGTATTCTAAACATCCTACTCCATCAAGTCTTTCCACATCGATCCACCCTCTCCATCTGACACACACTCCATTCATAATAAAACTTGACTTTATGTGCACCTAAAAAAACAACAAAAAACATATTTTAATAAAGGACAAAAATATAAAAAGTTGGCATTCTATTTGCTTGATAGAAATAAGAATATATATATATATTACGGAATACTATGTATTTAGAGATAAATGCAACAACGATTTGCTTGCTAAAACAGTTGTGACAGAGAAAAACTTATTGTTTATGGATTTCATAGACTTATAATAATAATACATATAATAATATATATTTTGCCATAAAAATTAAAAAGCGATAACAAAAGCATTGTTTTTAATTAAGCCGCTCCAATCGTTAAACCGAGCGAAAGTATAAAAACTTGGAGATAAACGTTTCGGCACTTGGCCAAATCTTTGTTCTTTTTTTTTTTTCAGAAGTTTAAGAAAATAAGGAAACTGCCATTTAAGTAACCACCACTAGCTTTTTAGATGATATGTTAAACTTAGTAACTTTCGCCTCCCGGACTTATCACGCTAGAAACAGGTTTTTGATACCTGTGGGGGGCAGAGCACAGTTAGCTCATTGTGTAGCTTTGTGCTTAACTACAAACAAACAAATAGTCAGATCACACTTATTGATTAAATTAAAAAATAACAATACAGTTTCAGAGAAATCTATAGCAAAATAATTAAAGTTAAAAGCTTCGAAAGAGTTGAAACTA
Organism: Limulus polyphemus; assembly: GCF_000517525.1. Taxonomy (NCBI): domain Eukaryota; kingdom Metazoa; phylum Arthropoda; class Merostomata; order Xiphosura; family Limulidae; genus Limulus; species Limulus polyphemus. Next base: position 118,964 of record NW_013667099.1, read on the forward strand.
AAACAATGATTTTTTTTTCTTATCTACGCAGTAGTGGCAGCTCTCAAAAACATATTGGAAAGATGCAAGTTTCGGCGAACCCCTTCTATCTCTTCATGAAAACAACATATATGGAATTGATTTGCACCCCACCCCACCCCTAAATAAGTGCCAACAACTCCTTGTCCAATGATTAAAAAGAGAAGCGGCTAAGTTTAGTATTCATTAAGACTGACAACCTGTCAATATTTTCAGGATTGCATGGATTACCTATGAAATCATCGCTCTGCTGCTACTGTGATAAAAAACACATTCTAGTAAAATCAGGGGGCGCTGTGATATGCTTCAAGAAAGGATACTTCGAATTTTCTTTTTGAAAATAACTGTATATTTCAACTAAAGAAAGAAACGAATATTAACTGTGAACTGAATATTATAACAGTTTGGAGTTCACCTGTAATGATGACTTGTTGTTCCAACTGTGTTTGTGACGTAAAACCTATTTATTGCGCTAGAAAGTATTATCGGCTACTTGTAATGAAAATTGTAAATTAAAGGCTAATACCCTACTGTTTATAATGCTAAGCTACATAGAAATTGACTAATTAGCCCATATTTACATGAAATAGGAAGTTTAAGTTTCAAAAGTACTTACAGCTAATTATAACTACATTTAGGAGAGCTCATAAATAGCTAGAAATACTATTTACGTAAACAGAACTATAACACATTATAGGAAACTCAAGCGATCAAAGTAATGAATTTTTACTGAAGCTCTATGGCCCCTCTTTAACTTCTTTTTGCAACAGTGTCGTGTACAGCCTTACGTTGGTTCACACATTCCTGCTTTATTAACATTTCCGATGGCATTTCCGGATAGAAACATTTTCTAGCCACAAATTAGGTAGTGGCATATAAATAGATTATATATATATATATATATAGAGAGAGAGAGAGAGAGAGATACAAAATTTTATATAAATAATTTGTTATATATGTATATAAATATTCTATAAATAAGGTATAATTTTAAGTTGAATTCAAAGTGTATTCGTTACTACTCAGCCATACACACATATATACATTTAAACACACAGACATCTATATATTCAGTCTGTCACCCTGTCAGGTGTATTTTCCATTCGGCACTCACCCATGGCTCAGCGGTACGGTTGAAGGCTTATAACGACAAAATACAGGGTTTCGATCCCTGCATTGTCATAGCATATATAAACTATTATGCAGCTTTGGACTGAGCGTGGTTAGCGTTCCGAAATATTGATTCGAGAGTCCATGGTTCACATCTCGTTGCCGAAAAAAAAATAAGTAGAAGAAGAAAACAACAACATGCATAACACTTTGTTGCCGCTTTCTGAGAATGGCGCCGCTAGTTGATTAGAGTGATGGGTGTTTTTGACTAGCTGGCTTTCATCTAGGGGCAATTAGCGCATATAGCCCTTGTGTAGCTTTGCGCGAATATCCGAAACAAAGAAACTTTTATATGAATAATTTCCCCTTTTTTTCGACAGTGGCTTACATACTAACATGTGAACAATCAAAGATTAAACTATTTTAACAAACCACTGACGTGTGCAAAATACTCCGAGATAGATAGAAATATTGTATTTTACGGTTGTTTATATTGTCTTTTAATATTGTATTACGAATGAGCCATATCATTAGTGCAGTTTGGCTATACATAATGACGGCGTTCAAATTCACAGTAAATAAACCACCTAAACGTTATAAAAAAGATATATTCAAATTATTTATGATCTTACCCTTCTAGTACCTTCATCTGTCACTTTTATAAAGTGTTACTTCACTTGGAACAAGAGGGAATTCTCAATAGCTGCGGTAATTGAAATTCTTTTAGGCAGGATTAAAGTCAATTAATCTATGAGACCTATTTTAACTTTTTTATTAGCTATATTTTTGTGCGCCAGCAATACTAAGCGTAGAACGCGTGTATACTCGATTCGATTTTATTACTCTTCAGGATCTCTATCAGCCTACCCTCAAATTAAATTATTTTTAGGCAGAATTAGAGTAAGTTAATCTGTGAGACCTTGGGCGTGGTGAAATGCACCAATCAAAATGGTTTGATCTCCCGAGTCCAAAATTGTAATTAGATCTCAAATCGGTCAAGAGATAACAAGCTAAAAGTTTGTACTTGAAAAAATACTTCAAAGCTATTCTATGAGCCGCTGTGCCGCGCCCAAAAACGTCGAATATATCATATTGTCTTATTTCCTGTGGTAGCTGCTTGGTCAACAAAGTTCCTCTCACTTGTCATGATGACTAGATGTTGCTCTAAGTACAAAGTGACATTAAAATACCATCCTTTAATCAACTCCTTCTTTTGCCTTATCATTATCTGTATTATTTGGTTGCACATAACCACGATATGGTAGGTGGTTAAGGAATAGAGAGAAATACAAATCTATATCTCTGGTAGTTCAGTTTCGCTAAAATAAAAAAACAAACGAACTTAAAAAAAAATACGTGTGTCAGTGTCTTGCTAGAAGATATTGAGCCTAAACATCACCTCACCGTTTGGCTGTTCCTCATTTAGAAAAATGAAATAAATAAAGATTTGGGCAGTTCTTAACTCTTCTGATGTGGCTACCAAATAACGCACACAAAAAATACATGAATTCAGGGGTTTTCCTAGTGTGCAATTGATCACAAATTGTGCACCTGTAAAAACATTTGTGCAGTTGAAAATTCACCTACATAAGTAAGCTCAAGTGGATAAATATATATAAAAAAAACATATTTAAGATTATAAAATCCCATTCCTGCGTTGATAAATAAATGTATCTACTAGTATATTTCTCATTTTTTTAATAATTTGCTACTAGGCCTATATATTGAGGTGCAATAAAGCCTCATATATTAAAAAATGATGGAATTAAAAATTATCAGTTGAAAAAATCCTTAGGGAAAGCTCTGCATAAATTGTAGCACCTTTTTATAAATTCGACTATCTGTCGTTATTATAAGAAATCTATACGTGTCCTCAAAAGAAAATGTCATTATTATTTATAAATGCATTTGTCCAAGTACTGATAGCGATTAAATTAAGCACTATTTAGATATTGGAAGAACACTGAAAAATTTCTAATGATGCAGCGAGAAAAAAATGTGAAATTTGTTTACTGGTCAATTTCTGTCTTGATTCTAAGAAAGTTAGCAAAAAAAAAGGATGATTTTTATATCTCATTAATAAATTTTGGGCTCTGTGGTATTTTGGAAGCACGACTTCTAAATCTACAAACGTACAAGGTGACTGTGTGTAAATTGATATTTATTAATAATATTGTTTCAGGCTAGATTGTTAATATAACTAACTTTTATCATAATGTACAAGCTTTGTCTGAATTGTGCGCAATCTTATTTGAAATGACACAGTGCAGATAGCCCACTGTGCATCTTTGTTCTTGAATCTAACAAAAAAATACCTAATTCTTTATTGAGACTTATAATATATGACCACTTAAACACCAAACAGTTGTATTGATACGTTAATTATTCTCTGATATTACTGATGTATTGATTAGGATTCATTCTATTGTTTATCACTTTCACTGTAATGGCCACCATGTTGGATCAATGAAGACAAGCAGGAGTTTGGGGATCATGTGGGATGTCTAACTTCTTACGTATATAGTATATGCAGAGTTAAAAAAGTGGGCTCGAATGGATAATGCCCTCCAGGATGAACTGCAACTGATCTGAAAGTTGGCTGTTACCTGTTTTAATGACAACTTTTAACTCAAGTTGAATGAAAGGGTTGGACACCGCAAGCGTGCCTTTTCTGTTATGTAAAAAATATTGCAATACCTCTTAGAGAGAGACAAGTTTGGATGCATTAGGGTATTTTGTTTTCACCATGTCTATGAATACTTGACAAGGTAGATAAATATGTTTTTAAAGTCCCTATCTTAAAAAATTAGGAATGACCAATGATCTGATTTGGATTTTTAAAAACAAAATGATTGATTATATTTTCAATATATATTGACAATTTATTGGCATCATTTTACTATTTTTATAGTGTTGGTCCTGATGTATGTACCACACTTAAGTAGAATATCCACAAATTTTGCCATGTATGTATCTTAAGATATATTTATATCAGCATGTGTAGTGATACGTAACACGAAACGGTAGCACTTACCAGCTTATACAAAAACGTCTCAATAGATTAAAAACAGACTTAATTTGGCAGGACAAAGCTGCCAAGTTCAACTCTTGGAGAACAGTATCACTACTTGTAGCCAATAGAAGCTGTATGTTGATTTAAGAAAGCTTTTATTTGAACGCGAACATTTATTTTTCCTTCATAAATGTTTTAGCTGGATTTTCACGATTAACTTCATGAACCTTCAGTAGTCCAAGAGACAAAAACCTACAGCGGCTAGAACAACTGCTGTTAGTAATGAGATCACATGGCGTAGTATGTTGGAAAAGAATTTGATCGAGTATTGAGTAATTACGGGTTGTTGCGCGACGGGAAACGTAAATTTAATCATTATATATATTTTATAAGTAAAAGCTTAGTCTTTCGATCCAGAAGGATCTGGCTTGATGAACGAATTGCATGCTCAACACTAATCACTCATTAACATGTATCATTACGCTACATTAACGAATTCACTTCGAGCAGTCTGATCTCAAGTTTGGGAGTATAGAAAACTCTTTATAGAGGTTGAATTAGCTCATCTGTACCGTGCATTTTTTCGACTGTCAGTACTTTTTCGCTCTGCTTCCGATCGTCACGGTAGATAATGAATCAGTTCAAAAACATCCAGTTTAGGAAAAAGCGATAGCTACCTCTCGTGAAAAGTAATTACAACCACTGTAATCCATGTCGATCGTCAGATACGGTTGGTGGAAGAATATATACCGGAAAAGTCGTGATGAGGTCGTAGCACGAAAGGCCTAATTACCTACTGAAGTGATCGATCTTTTAGAAGGGTCACTGCAGTATATTACATAGATCAACTCATCTTTAGCACAAAAAGTATTTAGACTACACATAATACAGTTACTACAAATGCTATTATAAAAGTCTAGCAGTCGTGTGTATTACGAAGTTTAGAAAACGATATGGATAATCGACCTCTTAGCCCCCCCCCCCCACAGAGTTGGATAAGAAACACAAATGGTAGCCCCCACAGAGTTGGATAAGAAACACAAATGGTGAAAAGAGGTAATGCAGCTTAACGAAACGATAAGCCTGATTGTGTATAAAATATGCTATGAAGACCAGTAGAAAGTAAATCCTTATAGAATTAATATAGCTCAAGAAACACACGTAAAATTTAACAACCACCGCTTCCTTTCCTTGTCACTCACGATCTATTTCTAACTTAGTTGTCACTGTATTTCTATTGTTTTAAAAATTAATATTTTCTAAATCACATAACAATTTTTAAAAATATATTTCTTTAAAAAAAATTGCGCAGTTCAAATCCTTTTTTTTAGGTCTCCAGAACGACGAGATGGGCCTTTGTGAAATCCCTGGTTCTCACCATCTGTATAACTTATGTTATAAATTACTTATAACTTCATGATTCACAATTTAATTACTATTAGGCTTTATATTTTACGACAGCATTTCAATCGTAATTCAGTAACGATTAGGTGCATGTCTTCCACGATCTCAAAGTGCGGATCACGTTTTTGATGCAACGGGTGGCAAACAATGAATCCTCACAATCACAGTCTATATATACTAATCGCTAGGTTACGTCCAATCCTCTTTATTGGAAATAACTTCTTACTGTAAGAAAGTGTTGTGTGTGTAGAACATAACATTAATACTTGAATAAATATCGAATTTTAAAATGTACGAAAAATCTATCGAATAACATACAAGAAATAATGCTGATTTATTTTCAATAAACGTTGGTTTATTCTTATATAACGGTCAAGATCCTATCATATAAAATCTAGCCAAGTGTGGCCTAGTGCTGGACCGCGAATCTACGGATTCACGGTTTTTGTCCTATTGCCGCACTTTGGAACTATTGGTGTGTTTTCAGGAGATGAACAAGTTCAACTGTTCGATTAGAATAGCTCAAGAAATGGCGAAGAGAGCTTTTGAGTATCTAACTTCTTTCCAGTCTATCAATTCAAACTTAGGAACGGTTAGTGCAAAAAGCCCTAACGTAGCTTTGAGTTGAATGTAGAGTGTAACAACACTGTTTTTATTTAAATTATGAACAGTACAAACTTTTGAAGGACGAGCTTTTCACGATAATATTTAGTTAGACAAAATACAACCTCGAACATATACATAGTTATTTTTATCTATATGAGTACAAACTTACAAAACACTATCATCAGAATATACTTTCTACATAAACAACAGAGATAAAACATATTATCGTCCACACATGGTATAAATGTAAGACACAATTGTAGTATTTTATCTACGTAACAGAAACGGAGCAACTTATATCTCACTGTGGTATATCGGTAAGATACTAATGTAAGTTTATAGGTGTAATCCAGCAGTACACACCCACGCATACATATATATATATATAAAGTGAGAGCAAGCATTGTGGACTAGTTTTGTATAACTATGTACAAAAAATCAAATAATCAACGTTGGACTGTTGAGCGCGTGGGAAGCTCTAATCATCATTTGGCCAATTTCCAGTTCGGATTCAATCCCGTTTCGGACACAACTGAAAAGCCAGTTTGTATTTAGTGCTTTACTAATAATTAAAGATAAAAGCTATAGTCTAGTAATCGAAAAATTAGCCCCTTACAAACCATTCGCTCACATTATCGTTACAGAGTTGTTCCAGAGTCGTGCTTGTGTGCGACAAATGTTCAAATGTCGTGAGCTACTGAAATATCGTGAAATATTCGTTCATGCAGACTGCTTTCATCCTATGGCCACATGTTGATAGGGTTACTTCCTCTACATTTCCGGCACAGACTATGTCGTGTTCCTGAGAGTCAAGTTGTAAGAACACGTGTTTCCTACTGTACTAAGTATTCATTAGAATTAAACATACACGTACTTTTGAATTAAAACTGACATTTTATTTCCGAAACGTTATTTATTTATTTTGAAATTGCAATGGAAATCCACAGTATATATTCTGTATTAAGAGTATGCTGTAAAGTAATAAAGAGATCTATACCTACAGGTATCGTGTGTTATACATGTTTAAACACAGGTGCATAGAGTGCCCGGAATTGCTTGCAGCTACGTTTGTACGATACGATTTTTGTACATTTTAAGAACAGGGAACAAATATGGCGTCTAGAACTGTAGGAATATAGCTAGCAAAAAATTCCCGGACGCCACTTCGATCAAGCTACGCCACATCTTATTACGTTCACGTATTCTCCGCCCCCGGATACCACCCAGTATTTGGTTGCCGGGGCAACCGAGGCGGTCGAAATCTACAAGCATGTTACATTTAATGGAAGACTCTTGGGCCATCTTCTCTGTATAACACCGTAGTAAGGCAGCCAAACCAACCTTACAGAGACGATGTTACAAGAGAAATTGTACGATCGATAAAACAGTGGTTTCCAGGCATTCATACTTGTTTTTTTTTCTTTGACAAATACAGCGTAGAAAAATGATGAAAATAAATTTTCAAAGTCAAAACTAAAGAACTTGATTACGAACATTGCTTTTCACTAATACTCAATGAATTAAGAAAATCATTTGATTTATTCAATTCGATATATATATATATTATTTTATTTTATATAGAGCATGAAATAATAAAAATCGCTTATTCTTCCAGCACACGGTTAGTTTTTCCTTCACAAGTTAAATGTTTACGGGCTAACTGTTACAGCCAGACCCCATTATGTTGTTAAACAATTTTATCGGTTGCAAGAAAAAGGATTATTATGCTTCATACAGCCTTCAACTTGTAAAAATTGAGGAATAATTCGGGCACCTATTATTTGAAAAAAATGAAAACAATAAGATTTACTGCAGTATTATTGTAGAATAACATGTGGGCTAAAAACAAACACACGGCCATTGTAGTGTATTTTTATTAGCTTTTTCCAGAAATAATGATTTTTTTTATAAACTAGCGATAGTACCATTAAAGCAAAGAAACAAAATAATTTTCTGTATATCTCTATAATATTATTGTTTGAATAAACAAGCTCAGCCAACAAACCGTGAAACTAGATTCGTATTTAAGTAGTAGTTGGCATGACGCAAGGCTGTTTGTTACACCATATATCTTGTAGTTGACCTTGACTTACTATCGCAAATTGTTGACTATAGAGAATACTCCGCGGAACAAGCGATTTTATATACAGTCGTTAAAATTACTGCATACCATAAACATGTATGTAAACGCAATGCCGCTTGAAAGCTTCTAACAGACTGGATGTCAATCATTTACAGTGCAATAAAGGCTAAATTAGAACCGTGTGTTCATATCTTACTACAACACAAGAAAGTCCACTCGAAGCGCTACTGAAAACATAAACATATGGCGAAGGACTCTTCACTCGTAGTTTCAGGTCAAACTCGATAGTCTTCTAATTATTGTACGCTACAGAGATACCCGTCTCGACTCAGTGGGGTATCATGCGGGAAACACGAGAGATCCGCGTGTCGTCAACTCACCACGCGCAAGGCGTGCCTGGTTCACGACCTAAGCCTAATTCAACCTGTCATCGCTCGAGCTACTACGTGCCCTGCAGGTGACGCACCTAGATTTCTAGGGCTTCGCATCACACGCTAAGCTCCTGGAACTTTGAAAGTCGCATCGTCAAAAAACACAGTTACGGTGGGATAAACTCAGAGCATTAAAAAGAGCACATCACACGATCTGTTTTAATCGCAGAATATAGTTTAAGCTGTTTAATACTCATTTAACTGTAAACTGATCACTCTTGTTAAGCTAGTAAGGTTTGAAACACCACTTCTGCACGTTTCTTTTATCGTTACATGTAACGTGTTGTCTATACAGTTTTAACTGATACATAATACAGAAATCATTTCGAGACTATAAATGAATCTCCTAAATACGAAACTTTTCATGTATTAACAAAAGAAATATTTACTTTTTCTGTAGTTTGTAGTGGCTCTCATTAATAAGAGACATTTCTTGACGACCTAATATTTCATTTTTAAATCATTAGTGACATACAAGTCAACATTCACGACAATGAAAACACAAGATGTCGCTTTATTAAAACTATTATAAATCTTACTCCATGAAAAGATCACTTCTTCTGCGAATCTCTTACTATTCGTCAATAAAAGAATACTCCAGCTTGGGAGTCTATTTGCGTGTGGGGGTAATACAGTTCACAACTACACATTTTGATACCCACTGTATATGTGTAATTAACGCTTTTTTTCCTACCTCGATATACTTAGACAATGTTCACATTTTAGCAACTACAGTCTCTACAACTTGATGCATGAAATTCTAGTATCGGCCATTCTCTCTTGATCATTCTGCTTAGTTACCTTATTTCTACCTAACAACCAATGTTTAGTATATGACTGTATCAGAACGATAATGTTGCTACATCCTTTGTTAACCTCAGAAGTAAGGATAATTCATTCTTTAGGATCCTTTTCTTTCTTCGTATATAAATTATTGATCTAAACTAAATTTCTAAGAAGATATTTTTGTCATTATTTTTATTTTCACAATTTCTTTTTTTTTACTTTATTGTTCTTCCCTTCCCTAAGGATTTCCTACTTGAAGAAGATCCATGTCTAATTTGATCTGGCACATTATCTAGCGTAGTGTGGAGTTAAGAACAGATGACGGTGGAACTAATAACAGCTTCTCACTTTGGTAATTCTAATTTATTTTTCATGCTATATTTCCTCGCGTCGGATACGAATCCGAGTACTCTACCAACTGAGCTAAAGACCTAGACCCCTAGCGCTTCCTACTAAAGTACGTTTTTAACTACTCTAACCATTACTTCACTATAGCCCAAAAATATCCATTCTACAATCTGCAGTAAGAACTGACATTTCTTGGACCGATAACCTTGCTACCGCTCGTAAAACACGTGAAAAAAAGTAGTTTCCCACGTTGTATTTACATGAATTACTGTTCCGAAATCTGGAAAGAGAACCTGAACCAAAGGCGAACACATCAAAGAAAAACGTTGATGGTTTTCATCACATGAAACCGAAAAAGTGTGATTCAAAAAAAAATTAATTATAATGTTTCCAGTTTCCTTATACAAGCGGTTAACATACAGTAATTAAAACAATTATGGAAATACACAAACAGGAGTCACCAGAACAACGAGTGTTATCAACTAGATCCAAACTTAAATAGACTTCCTCAATTTATAGTCTTATATATACATATAAAAACATATTAACAAATATGTGTGCAATATAAAAGTGTTATTAAAGAAATACAACATGCATATATATAAATATATTTATGTATAGTGTCAAGCAGTGTTTTTATATTATTGTTATAATAATTACTAATTTTCTAGTATTTTATTTTTTATTTACTTTGCTGCATGGCAGACACTAGGTATGACAAAAGTTTTTTTATTTTAATTTCACACAAAGCTACACAGGGCTAGTTGCTAATCTAGAGGTGTCAGACGAGAGGTAATGCAGCTAATCAACACCACCACCAACAACGAATAGTGGGTGTGACCGTCACATTGTAATGCCTCTACGGCTGAAAGGGCAAGCATGTTTGAGGACAGGATTCGAACCCGCGACCCTAAGATTGTGAGTCGAAAGTCCTTAACCATCAGGCCATGTATGACAAAAGCATTCGCTCCTTCAGTGTCCTATAGATAACGTTTAAACTTATACAGAAGGTTAACTGGTACACCATGATATAAAGAGGAACTGACAAACTAATTACTATTCCACTTTGTTTGTGTGTGGACGACAGTTCTATTGTGACAGCAGCAGACAAATCGAAATGTATATCGATAGTGATATATGTGAGGCACAGCTAAAAATAAGATTAAATCGGCCGTATGCTGATTGCAATGCATATGTTTTTTCTAGAAGGATTCACAAAGAACAAGTTTTTTTAAATCGGTTTTAATTTCAGAACCTCTGTTATCTCCCACATGTTTAATGAACATGCAAGATGGCACAAGCATTGTGCAAGTTCTCCATTGTTAAGCCTACTCGTTGATTGTTGCTTATTATTTTCACACCACCTGTTTTACGTTGTGTCTTTATCAAGCTACCGACACATAACAGAAGTAGATGTAAAAATTTGCTCCTATGTGTACAGAGCAATTGCCATTGTTTTAGATATTACAGCTAATCCTTGTGGATAGAGTAAAATGCAGAATATGCATTATACACAGAACCTGCTACCACTTGCCGAAATACGTGCTGTGTTTAATAAGTAAGAACGTGGAAGAAATAGTTTCGAAATTATCAAAAGCACCAAAGTCTACTTTTTGTGAGGAATACAATAGAAGTTGTAATCTGTTATGTTATCACCTTGGTTATTCATGACTTAACTCTGACTCAACGGCAGAAAACGTAACTGTTTTGATGGGTGGTGGGGCATCCTAGCAGAGTCGGAAATCCGAAAGCATGAGAGCGAAATACGTGACTGTATAGGGGGCATGATCCAGGGTTCATTTTCCGTTATGTTTTCTTTGATCCGAATAGTCGTTAAAGTGCTTCTATCTTATCAAAATGGATCACGCTATGATCATGTTATTTCACCCTTGTTTCAGCACACCTCTCCCCTCTTATCCTTGGAATATTCGTGCTCTTCACTGAGAAAAAGTTCTCCTTCTTCTGGTTGGATACATTCGAAGTTTACAGCTCCTGAACGCAGACGTACTTCTTTCTCTCTTTGGACAGTACCAGTTCCTCCGAAGCTTTTGTGACCTCCATTACAGCTAACCTTTTGTGCAACTGGTGTGTCATCGTGATCGCATCCACACCTGCTACGTTTGTAAGACTTCGGACATTTTCCTACTTTATATCTACATGTTAGCTTTGAATCAGACCATCCGACCTAATTTCCATTTCGATAAAAATAAACACTCAGATATTCTAGGTGGATGTCTCAGCAGTTTCTAAGGGTTTCACAAAATGTTATGGAATGGTGAGTTTTTCCACAGATAATGTATTACAGCAAAACCACAACCACTGTCTAAATTAGGGTTAAAAAAAAACAATACTCAACTGACAAAAATCAGTCATAGCTTAAATGGATGTTATCCAATTATAGATCAGAGTACACCTCTGTATTCCTTATAATACTTGTATATTTTCAGAAGAAGACAAAGCTGGATATGGTTCTTACAAAGTGTTGTACCATTTTTGCTGCCACTGAGTCAGAGACTGCTTGTTAAATAAATAAAACTGATAATATGATAATAACTGCAGTTCACTTATTTAATCTAATTCATACCACAACAGTTTTTGTTCATGAAAGTTGATGATGTAAGTAGTACCAAGACGTTACTATGTCTCATGCATCTCGGCTTGACTGATGAGCCATGGCACTGACGAAAGGCCTCGTCGGCACTGGATATAGCAGATGTAGTGTGGTTGACATTTTATAACATATTCTTATTGACTTTCACTAATAAGTTATTATAATTACTAAAAAACATACAACTGAAACAGTTTCTCGGGTATGAAATTTCATAAAATTGAAGTTCCCTAAAATCTTTTTTTAATGTTGAATTTATAGGTTGGATCAAAAGAAAATATCTATTGGACAAGTTATCATTATCAATGCCAATGTCAACAGCCACAACTGTGTGTGATGAATTCGAAACACTGCTAAGTAACTCATAGAAAAGAACTGACTTTTCCTAATGCTCTAGCATTTGCAACCATAGCGCCTTTAAACACTTCTCTAAATCGAGAATGGTATAGGATAGAAGATACTGCTAATCTGAAGATACTTTATTAATTCCCCCTGTATTTTATGTTAATTTTTGCCTCAATTCATAAGGGCATTTCTGTAAACAAATAGTTGTTTTTCAGAAATATTGAAGTGAAAACACTGTAAAACAATGTAGTTAAGTAAGAATTATATATGCATATTATTCCAGAGAAAGCACCTTTAAGTCTTGTATACTCAGAGTGTGATGTTTGAAGAATAGCTTTTTTTACAACACTAACTAATTTACATTTTCTGGTTTACAGCGTAGTTTTTCCTAGGATAGATACCTGTCTATCGTATTTCCAAAACACTTGGATTTCGTTTTATTTTCTGTAAACGTAAACAATAAATTTATTCATATCAGTTTTGTTTAATGGTGCACAAAAGAGATCAACACCACCATTTTGTTTCTTTACGTAATAACACCCATTCTATAAGACGACTACTCTGTTAGTTTTTCCATGATGTGGTTTCTGCGATAAAAATTTACCGACTTTTTTTTCTCTTTCCACTTTCCGCACATTCCTATTGATTGTTCTAGATCAATGCGTAGTTTTCACCCAATATCTATTCTTGGGGAATTTTGTGTATCTCAAACTGTTGTTGTTGCGATGTTGTTGTTTCCTTCTGTATCTTTTATTTATATAGATAAAACATGGAAACATCAGAGAAGTTCACGAACTAGGTAACGATGGAAGGCCTTACAGCCACTTCTTCCACCACTGATGATATTCTGTGCCATTTTTTTGGTTATAGAACACTTTTTTTTTGCAGCGTAGACTCCACTGCGAGACACTCTTGCGTAATACACTCAGGTCAATAATGTCCTTCTTTACCTGCTTTCTGAAGTCCACAGCCGGCAACAAACGATACTTTTGAAGACCCATTTGACTAACCTAAAGGCACAGAAATATTTTGGGAATTTTATAGCACGAACTCCCATTTGCATTTATATCTTGCAGAGTAACTTGGATGTCTGGTTGGATGCTTTGTCTTCATGGATTCATACCTTAATGGCATCCAATCTACACTGGGATGACATTTCCTCACGGTATAGTGGTCTCCAGCACGTTAACCTGATGGTATGTAGAGTTCACCTTGCCATTCTTCTCGATTCCCTGGATGTTCTATTTACCATTTTAGCTGTAACCCATAAACACCATAGATCCCTAGGGAAAACATTCACGACATGGCCTTAACCATTTTTGAAACTTTGAAAAAGCAGCAAGTTGTTTGCATTCACTTAAGTAGACATATGCTTCATTCAGTGTGACGACACACTTCCGTTTGACACACATACCAGATACCTTTCATACAACTTTCGACAGTTGATTTCCTGTTCGGCTACGTGCTTTGGGAGAAGCTTCTGGAAATAGCTCTTGTTTTACATTTATAAACCTAAATCCCTGTGAAATATCTTGTTTAAAGTTCCAAGAAAGATTCCTACTTGAGATACAATATACCGCTGTGTTCTTAGTTTACTTCTGGTGACAAGTTGTTTAACTTTCTTCACTGCCTCCCGTGTGCGACTGGTAGCCAGTCATGAAGTAGCTTGTATTTCCTTGTGGAAATCACATCTTCCTTTGCTTCACCGATAAATTAAATGCTACAGTATTTTATGTGACATGTGGCTAAACGAACAGTTCAGAGACTCTAAGGTCCAGGCATAGCTAACAAAAATTGAGAAATGCTGATCAGAGGGCAAACAACCAGAATGGCACGTTGTCTACATGTCTACTCTTAAACGAAGAAGGGGATTGTTTATCACGGTTACATCGCCCCCATAGCCCAAAATGCGAGGTTTGTTTAGCGGCATATTGCAGTTTTAACATGGGACCTTTGGATAAGTTTGTTTATTTGTTTGGAATTAAGCACAAAGTTACACAATGGCCTATCTGTGCTCTGCCCACCACGGGTATCGAACCCCGGTTTCTA
>NW_013667099.1:134151-158671 GCF_000517525.1 Limulus polyphemus
ATCGTTGTAAGTCCGCAGACATACCGCTGTGCCACTGGGGGGCCTTTGGATAAGTAGCCCGACTTGCTAGCTACTAGACCACGCTTAGCCCTTTCTATTTTCTTAGAGAATTTCGCCATAAAATATTACCACATTTGCATATTTAGGAACCTCCAAACAACATAAAAAACATTAAAATATTACCACATATGTATATTTAGAAACCTCCAAACAAAATAAAAAACACTAAAAGATTACCACATGTGCATATTTAGAAACTTCCAGACAATATAAAAAACACTAAAATATTTCAACATATGCATATTTAGAAACCTTCAGACAATTAAACAAACACTAAGCTAAAGTTTACAAAAAACCTTTAACAAAATGGATAATGATAATATAAGGAAACATATAATATGCTGAAACCAACGGAACTGAGATAATTTGTGGCAGTTAGGAAAAAAAACCAACTTTAATGCCCAATCTATACAACGAAAAAAAGATGAGAACTGGATGGAACATTGGGTGAGATTTTGATCAGGATTTAACGTTATAAAAACAGACCGAAATTTCTGCATATTTCACCAAAAAGCATTCTTATATGAATGAATATATAAAACGCTATCATTGATGGATAAATCCACGTGTTCCTTAAACTATTACCAATCAGGTTTTTTTCCCTAATAACTTGTAAGCGTAATGCAACAAACTTAGTGCATACTTCTCTGTAAGGTAATCAGTTGCAAGAAACAACTCAATCCTATACGAAATGACGAACACAAAGGGAACACTGTGGTAAATTACACCAAGCCATCATCATTCATCAGGACTTATTCGCGTGTCTGGTAGGTATTCTATCCATTCGCGTTTCTTAGAGAACGACCACGTTTTTCTCGCTCAGCATGACAGGATGAAGAAAATTATCACAAATGTTACACATTTATTTAAGCTATTACTTTACATTGCTTTTGTAGCTTCTACCACGCTGTCAGCCTATAATTCTTTTTTTATTGTTCTTCATACTAAACTGTGGTACTGTAAAATTTAATATAACTCTTTTGTAAAATCTAAGTTAATAAATTCGATTTTTAAAATCAGCATATTGAATCGAATCATTCTGGAATTATAAGTCAGACTAAAATATAAAAGCCGTCTCATACTTCACCTAGTGTTCTGGTTATGGCTACGAGTCTCTGTAAAATATCCACCGTGAAGTTATGTTTTGAAGTTTCATTAGAATATTTTTTTAAAGAATTTTATTTGAAACGCATAAGTAACATGCATAAAAACTGCTTTAAGGAATAGGTTTCTAAAAATTGTATTTTTCATGAACTGCAATCTGCTGGCCATATGACGTTGACTAATCTGTCAGATGTTTTAGTGTCTGGTGCTGGGATACATTTTGAGTGTTAAAGATACGTTTGCTTACAGCTCTAGTGGGGTGCAATCAAATAATAAAATGGAAAAGATGACAGGGGTCTAGAAGCTCGGGAGGCTAATGTTGACTTGACACCATAGACCACTGTAAGATATCCTAACTGCACCTCAATGACTGTGGTAGACTGTAATAAAGAAATTTCCCTTTTGAAGCAGGGTTAGTATATCACCGAAGTAGAGGATTTAGCGTGTTATTCTGTATGGATTAAGTAGTAGCAGCAGCTTCTCTGACTAGATATTTGTTACTGTATATATAGCTTTGTTCGCTGATTTATCATTTAGGAGACTGCTTAGAGGCCTGACCAATGGCAGAAGTTAGTAGATGAGCTTCGTGTGTCAACAGACTATATACAGCAGGCTAAGAAGGATCTAGCGCCCCAGTTTCACTGTTAAAGCCCCAAGAAAGCAAAATGAACATGGTAATTCACAATAAGATATTTCTATGTTTCCGCAGAACTGGTCCTATAAACAGTTCAAACTGATGGCTGCCATCAGACATGATGATGGTGTCAACTTGACTTGAAGTTGCGTTAAGCATCAGTTTAACTCGCGCCACAAAACATGGTGACGGCATCAACCTGATCTCAGGTTACTACAGGCACCTGTTTAAACCATACGCACTATATAAGATATCAAGGGTTTCAACCTGATCTAAGGTTACTTTAGCCACCTGTGTAACACATGCGCCCCAAAAGCTTTGGTGTTGGCGTTAGTGTGACCTAAAGTTACTGTAGGCCCCAGCTTAACACCCATCATGAGACATGATGTTGGCTTCAACTTGACCTAAAGTTACTATAGGCACCTATTTAACACATTTAATAAGACATGGTGATGACTTCAACCTGACCTAAAGTTACTATAGGCACCAGTTGAACACGTACCATAAGGCATGATTATGGCTTCAATCTGACCTAACTTTACTATAAGCACCTAGTTAACACACATCATAGAACATGATTTTGGCTTCAACCTGATCTAAGGTAACTATAAAACATATCATACGACAAGATTATCACTTCAACATTAATCTCAGGTTACTATAGGTAACTGTTTAACACACATCATAGAACATGATTTTGGCTTCAACCTGATCTAAGATTCCTATAAAACATATCATACGACAAGATTATCACTTCAACATTGATCTCAGGTTACTATAGGTAACTGTTTAACACACATCATAAGATGTTATGTTGGCTTCAACCTGATCTAAACTTACTGTAAGCACCTGTTTAACACACATCATAAAACATGATGATGGCTTTAACTTGACTTAAAGCATAAAGTCCTCCGGCATCTGTTTAATTCAAACACTTGGTACCAAATAAGCAGTTAAAAGCTAGAACACAGCTCTCCAATCCCAATTCATTTGAAACATTTCTACCAGGGAGGTAAGTATCTTCATGCAAAAAAAAATTAAACGCTGCCTACAACTTTTCACTTTCAAACTATGTGAAGCGTTGCAGACTGGGTTTGCGGCCGATGATATCATTAACAGTGAGAGTACCCAACTGATGACACAACGCATTCTAATATACTAATAAGAACGTAAGAAAATTACATTTAATTATGTACACTCATTACCGAATTTATTTTTGATCCACGTAGGTAGCTTGTTTTGGTTGATGTTAATTCTTAAGCATCAGATGATTTAAGAATATTTTTTCTTCACTTAATTGAGCCATAAATATTTTCATAGAACCGTCTGTAATATAATTATTCTATATTTGATCATTAGTCATTTTAGATATTCAAATTAATGCTTAAGTTCCGAGTTATTTTACAACGAATAAAGAAAAAAAATCTGCTGCGCATTTATCACGGCGCTGCAGCTCTGAGCACCCCTCACTTGATCTAATTACTTCATTCCAAACGTCATAGTTGTTTGAAGTGGGTTTTCCAAAATAAAGTGCTTAATAGCTGGTAATAAACATTGTTGCGCATACAGAAGAAAAGGTGAACACACCTAAATGCATTAGACGCGCGATTCACCTGTAACAAGCCGGGCTCTATCTGTTCTGCGGCTTATCTCAAGTGTGACGCGCCATGCATCTCTTGCAGCACGCCAAGCGTGAAGTAAACACGTCACGTAGTGTTCCTGGCGGCCGTGAGTTATCCTTGCAGGGTTACGCGTACCTTGTCAAGGTGCTTCCATCGTCAGATGACTTAGAAAATGGATTTCAAAAATTATAAGAACGCTGGAGTGCTCCGTTCAACAGTGCGCGTACTTAGAGATGGATGATGTAGAAAGTGGTAAAAAAAACATGAATAATTCAAAGGAAATGACATTCTCCTTAAACATTAACATACTGTGATAACATTCACTCTAATACTGACATTTTCCATAAACATTAACATACTGTGATGATATTCACTCATATTCTGACATTGTCCGTAAACATTAACATACTGTGATGATATTCACTCTAATACTGACATTTTCCGTAAACATTAACATACTGTGATGATATTCACTCTAATACTGACATTTTCCGTAAACATTAACATATTGTGATGATTTTCACTTTAATACTGACATTCTCCTCACAAATTAACATACTGGGATGATATTCACTCTAATACTGACATTTTCCATAAACATTAACAGACTGTGATAATATTCACTCTAATACTGACAATCTCCTTAAACATTAACATACTGTGATGATATTCACTCTAATACTGACAATCTCCTTAAACATTAACAGACTGTGATAATATTTACTCTAATACTGACATTTTCCGTAAACATTAACAGACTGTGATTAAGTTTACTTTAATATTAACATTCTCCTTAACTATTAACAGGTTGGGATGAAATTGAGCTTGTACTGACAAACGATAAACTGGAGTTAAAAAACAAACAAACACGCCCATTTAGCATTGGTATGAAAATATTGTGACGAAATTCATTTTACTACTAACACTCTCCTTAAATATTAAAAGGATGTGATGAAATTTCACTTCAATACCGACATTTGTAAAATATGTGTGTGAATATGTGTAAAATATCTATACGTGGCGAAGTCTAACATAGTTTTGTAAGCTAAGGAATTAAAGTATCCTTTATTTGAAAAATATTCAAACCTAATAAAAATCCATAGCATACAGCGAACTGATAATAATAAAATGAAGAATTGATAATGATTAATGTAATTTTTAACAGTTTTAGTCAATAAACAAAAAAAATGTTAATATATCGTAAAGTTGAATGTATTACTGAATAACTTTATGTAAACAAATTCAGTTATTCTTAATTTGAGCAACCGCCGTAAATTTAGCCTTACGTAAAGCTCGACACGGTGTACGAATATCCATAGAGCGTAGAGTTTTGATGTATATATAAAAACAAAACAAAAATTATTCAGCCATAAAGTTAACCGCGTCGTAGAACAATGAAAACAAACGATAAACTGGAGTTGAAAAAACAAAACAAAAACGCCCACTTAGCATTGGTATCAAATGATCATGATAATTTCATGTTTTCCGCAATATAACAGATTGAACATGAAAATACCTGGCTGTGTGTTTT
Source organism: Limulus polyphemus (assembly GCF_000517525.1). NCBI lineage: Eukaryota > Metazoa > Arthropoda > Merostomata > Xiphosura > Limulidae > Limulus > Limulus polyphemus. The sequence continues at coordinate 139,103 of NW_013667099.1, forward strand.
CGATCGCGTGATGCGTAAACACATTAATGTATACATACACAAGATAAGTAGATCCACAAAAGATTTATTAATAGAGATATTATTTTTCTCTGTGTGCCAATATATCTCATATTTTAAGTTTTTCAATTCTACTTCATTTTTTTCCAAATGTAATAAATTGAATAAAACACATACACACAAGTTATTATTAATATAAGTTACTTGTATATAATAAAGGAAGACACCGTATTCGTGTGTTCATTTTAACTGTTTCACCGTTTTGCGAGTTGGTGTGGAACAAATGTTTAACAAGCGGAAGCGAAATACATCAGTAGTTGAACTCCTGTTCCCTCCCAAACCTACATTTTCTGTTCACATAAGATGAATCTGAACAGCATTCAATTAGATACGTCACTAACCAGATCTTTAAAATGAATCCTAAGATTTTCAAAGCTAAAAACTAACCAGTTTAAAAAACAAAAACAAAGATATTCCAGCATAATTGGTTCTGTCTGTATCTTGATAGCATGTTAACACAATATTATAACTATAGGCTTAAATACCCCAGTATGTTAAGAATATTGTTTCATGTTTTATCAAGGATATTCTTAGAAAAATTTTCCGTCTCCCAAATATGAAAAATTCGGTTTTCTGTTACACAAACCTTATTTGTTTGATTATTAGTTTATTGTGTAAAGCTGCCGAAAACAGTGTCTAGAACGTTCTAACTTGCGCATTCATACTTTTCTGCCTGTTTATATACGTAAAGATACACAGAAAGATTTGAATTCTGCATAAAATTCACAATGATGAAGTTGTCGCTTTTTAGAAATAATAATAATTTGAAGTATTTTATTCTTAAAGTATGAATATATTTATACGTACAAACACTTACGTAATAACTTCTACCACAAGTTTATACTTATAAACTATACTTATATAAACATATCACTATAAATATTATTATTTTTTGGGCAAAGCTGCACAATGAGCTATCAACACTCTGTCCACAGCGGAGAATCGAACCCCGGATTTAAGCATCGTAAGTTCACAAACTTACCAGTGACCCATAGGGGGAGATATATACACACATTGTACAGGCTAGCGACCTTTATAACCAAATATCAGTCATATGTTTTTATCGTAAAAAATCACTAAACTATTTTGCTAAAATGTATAAACGGAAATGTATAAATATGGCACAGTGGTTTTCGGTGGCTTTAAAGCACATTATATCTTCCAATAATAGTAGATCCTATAGCTAACGCATATCAGTCCTAAGTGGGCTTGAACATTGTTCCATTTATCGTTAATAAATATCCGACAGTAGCTTCATTTATCTATTTTTATTATCATGTTCTGAATAACTGTATAAATGAATGAAAGTAGTTGGCCTATAAAATCACAAGTACGTCATCTATATGGAAGAAAAAAGAGGGAAACAACTCATGCATTAAAAACTGTTTCCCAAAGGTTCGATCTCTGCAATAGACACAGCAAAGATAGATCATTGTGCACCTTTATGCTTAACAACAAACAAATAAAACCAAGACGCTGACTACAACGCCTTTCTTACATATAACAATTATATTTCCCATAGAAACTTTAAAATGAATGTAATGTTGAAATATTAACTTTAAAAGAGAAAACTGACCCGAAAAAGGCAGATTAGAAGTATTGTGGAATCAGCGGGCTTGCAACAAAAACAAAAAGCGTGAGACTGTTTAAAGAAAGTTTGACAGTTCCGTAATACTTTAATAATTAGCATTCTATTATTTACAGCTAGTGGGACAGAGACATAAACAACCCGACACAAGTTGAACCAAAGAATGATTTTGAATTCAATAAACAGTTGAAATCACATCGTTATAGCATCTAAAAGTAAAAATTACTGATTGTAATCGTTGTAAGGGAAAGAAAAAAATAGTGGTCAGCATTTTGGTTTCCTTGTTTTGACCAATTTCTTAATATTTTCAGATAACCATACGTTCTATTCTATAGTTTTTTTAATGTTAGTTTCATTAAGAGTATTGGTTAAAATGTTTAATATGTATGAAAATTTTATCATGAAGATTATTTTGCATTGTTAAGTTAGTATAAGGACTTAGGACTAATCTAAATATCCTAAACAAGCCGAACATATTGAGTTATTATTTGCATTATGGCCGAAAATACCACTAACAGTGAAGCTACCTGAAGGAAGAATTAATGCATTCTAATCATTATAAGTAAGAATAGTATATTAAATTAGTTATATTCATTATTAGGTTTAGTTTTGATTTATGTTTGTAGCTTGCTTTAAAAAGAAGTTATTGATAATAATATATAATTAAAGAGATTGTAAAAAGTATCATTTTTAAATCTATCGAGTGTAGGTGCAAAGTAGGAAATGAATAGTAGATCGTTTGTCAACTCGTAAGTTCTAAAACACGTTTAAGATAAGGCTTACCTTTCCATGTTCTTTCTCAAAATCACAGCCTTCGCTATAACCGTTGGTACAGGGGCTAAAGACAAGTTGAAGATTGGTTCCTGTTGTCGTGAAGGCCTGCAGGGGGAAAAACCGGTCAAAGATCACAAAATACTTCAATCAAAATTGTACATAAACAATGGTGCAGTAAGCAGAAAATTACAGTAGTCATAAGAATATTTGTTTATTGTCTAAGCGATTCGCTCCAACATGTACGCACATGAACAGTGCAGTGTCCGCGCATGCATTTTCAGCACTTAGCTTTTGAGAAGTAGCAGTCAGTTTCTTGAGGCAATTTATAACTGGTATGTTGTACTTTACACGAAATTTTAAAGCCAGAAAGCTGATTTCTGTAGTTACCTGTTTTAGAGATACAAAAACAGGGCCTATAAAATCGTTAGAATTGTTAAGTCGTTGTCAAAAATGGATAGAAAAGTTAATATTCCGTTCGGTTTATCTGACTGTTTTTTAAATACTTGCTTGATTATTAGTGTGTCATGTAAACCTGTTCAAAACGCTGTCTATAATGTTCTAACTTATACGTGCATACTTGCATTGGCTTATTTATACACATACAGATATAATCAAACATATTTGTTCGAATAGTCTATATAACAGCCATAGTATTAGGAACTGGTACTTTCAGAAATAATAGTAATTGTACGTATTTACTTCTTAATGTGTTACCACAAAAGGATCTGAGTAATGATTAGTAGCTATCACCTGTGGTTATGTAATTTTTTTTTCAGACGGCATACCAAGCCAAATATAATTATTTTTAGAATTTCCAAAGAACTATTAATTTGTCAGACCAGTTTGAGCATTTTAGCTGAAGGAAAGACATCAAGGGTTATAAAGTTATCAAATGTTTTCTTTTATCCTAAAAAAAAAAAAGAGTTTTAATGAACATCAATTTTTGGCCCTGAGCAACACCCATTAAAAACCTTTTTATTGGGGGTTAAAGAAAACAGTTTGTTTGGCATAACTTATTTTTTTCACATAGTAACAATGCCTGTAGACATCCCCAGAAGAGCACTGTCCATTTTAAACAAATGACAATGTTGTTGATATTTTGAAAAATTACTTTTCATAAGTCCAAGTTCGATATATCAACATTAAAATTTGAAAGAACGGTTGCGAACAAAAAAAAGTGTTGTCTTATTTAGTTGGTTTCTCTTTTACCAACAGCGATACCTCACACAATAAGAGAAAGTCCGCTAATGCCTTGCAAGTAGTGCCCATTCTTACAGAGTTAACATAATAAGAGAATGTTCGCTAACGCTTTTCCAACAGCAGTTCCTATTCTTGTAAGAGAAAGAGTCCGCTAATGTTTCGCCAATAGCAGTTTCTATTGTTACAGAGTTAACACAATAAGAGTACGATAACGCTTTGCCAAAAGCTTCAATTTTTACATTGCTAACATAATAAGAGAAAGAGTCCACTAATGTTTTGCCAACAGCAGCTTATATTCTTGCAGAGATAACACAAGAAGACAGAGATTCCAATAAAGTTTGCCAATATTGGTTCCTATTTTTTGCAGGGTTAACAAAATAACAGTACGCTAACGCTTTGCCAAAAGTGGTTCCCATTCTTGCAGTGTTAACACGACATAAGAGAGTTCACTAAAGCTTTGCCAACAGTGGTTCCTATTCTTTCAGGGTTAACACAGTAAGGGTCTGCTAACGCTTTGCCAACAGTTGTTCTCATTCTTACATGGTTAACACAATAAGAGAAAGTTCGTTAATATTTTGCCAAAAGTGGTACCCACAGTGAAAGTGTCCGCTAATGTTCTGCCAACAGTAGTTCCCATTCTTGCATAATAAATGAAAGTCCGCTAACGCTTTGCTAACATCGGTTCACCTTCTTGTAGGGTTAACACAATAAGAAAGAGAGAATGAGCTAACATTTTTCCAACAATGGTTCCAGTTCTTGCAGGGTTTCATAGTGTTCTTTCTTATTAGACTTACACTTATGACAGATACACTTGTATGAATATGTATACCTAAAGTATCGTCACTAGAACTTACATCTACCTATGTATACATGTAAGTAACTCACATGTTAAGGGGTCGTAAAAAGTTTGCGTGAAAACGAAGCTACGCGGTTTATGTAGAAAAAAGTCGATATAGCTTCTAATAATGTCCCAAAAACTTTGAAATATCCTCAATTAAGCGCTATAAATGTAGGCAAAATTTTTACAGGAATCCTGAATTGTAACCGGTTGTAATATTTACTTTTCACATGTCAGGACAAATTTATTGAAACCAAATCGAAAGTTTTAAGATTTTTTTTTCTAATTAGTGCAAAACATCTGTGCTACAGTTCAAATCATAATTCTAACGTGCATGAAAAAACTCTAATCACGCTCCTGCATATTTCAGTTGGTAATAAAAAAAACTCTTGTATATCTATCATAATCAGTAAGATAAAAAAGAGAGACAGATTTCATCAACAAAACACACCATTTTTCGGTACAAGGACGTTTCCGGTGTCATTTCATCGGCGCTCCTGTTTTCCAGCTGACGGAGGGTTCCGGGATGTGAGAACGGGAACTACCGATGCTTGCAGCGGTAACACTATTACCACGTGCTCTACTAGTAGCCCGCTCGTTCCCCTACTTTGGTTACGTTTAGTCGAAGGCGCTATTGACTCACCCTCTTTTTGGTGGTGAGAAATCGGGAAGTGGTTTGGCTGACTTTTTTGAGACATTCGCGATTAAAACAGTGAAGAATAAATAAATTAGTAAGACTCATGACTTCACCTTCCTGTCAAGTGTACAGATTTTCTTAGAATCTTGATGAATAATATAAAACGAAGTTACGCAATAAAAATTAACTGAAAGAATGACTAAAATGTATTTCAGCAATTTCGAAAGAGAGAACTAATAAAGAAAATAAAAAAGAAGAAAAAAAAGAGGTGGGTACTTATAAATAAATGATCTAATAGTAACATCGCCTTTTCTCATTGCACCATCTCTGAATCAGACATGCAAGAGTCATTCTTAAGTTTAATTTTGTGGGTTTAGACAGAACTGTTTGTGGGGGGAAAATATTATAAATGAAACTCAACTGGTGTCTCGCGCATAACGGTGATTAACAAAGTTCCTGTTGAAATCATCCAAAACGTAAAATTGTGCAATGATTTTGACGTCTCACAAATATGAACACGAAGTACATCAGAATTGAAGATAAATATTAAGGGATTGTTGATATATCAATAATATATCTATGTACATATATCATTATTATTATTTACTCTCACTTATTGTGATTTTTATAACGGACAGTCTGTACACAATAAAGAAAACGTAATCCATCAGAGATCATGTAACACGAGAAATAGTCAGGGTTTAATATATTTGTGTGCATTATATTTTACACGTGATTAGACTGAGAAAAATATAGTTTCGTACGCGTGTGAATCAGGGCAAAATCAAAAACGGGAGACTTAAAGTGAGCCGCTAAGTGTTCGAAAGAGGAACTAAGTGAGGAAGGAAAAGTAGTTTTATAAATAGAACTATTACTTTTCAGCACGAATAATACGAGAAAATTAGGACTTACTATTTCCGTTTGGCCTTCCCTACATCCATTCTGAAAGCGTATCTGTCTGTCTTCCTGGGGTCTATCTCTATAACCTGTGTACCTCACCTAGAAGAAGAAAAAAAATGGACAAGCGTCAGCTAAGACACGTCCAGAAAAGTCTTGAGCGCGAGTTATGACACAACACAATCCGGGTGCTCTTGAATCAAACTGATGAGTTAACTTCCGGGTAAAATACCTTGAGAAGACTATAAGAGACTACACTGGAACTCTTTGAAATTAATATTAAAGAAAATATTTACCTCGCTTTCACGACTGAGTCTCCGGAACAGTTCGTCTGATTCAAATTTCGCCTTCTGATCCGCCACAACTCGCGGCATTTTAAAAACAAACCGAGGGAGTTGGTCGTAAATGCTTGAAGTCTCAAATGGGAGCATGTTGGATTTCGTCTGTGGTGCTTCCGTCAGTGCGGCCACAACAAACCCAGTTCTCCAGTTCTGCGCGCTTGTTTCGCTACAGCCTCCGGCTCCTATTGGGCTGCCAAGAATCACTTACTCACCGCTTCGGCGAACCGGAAACCGACGATTACCATATCGAGAGGCTCGACCTCGGGCTTCGGGAAAATAGGCGTTGTTCTAGCACGTGACGTCAGGGGTGATTATGTGGTTTCCCAGAAGGCCATGCGATTTTATACAGTTCACCAGGAAAATATGACGTAGAATTCGAGTAGCTAAGAAATCTGATGGTTCTCGTCGATTGATGTTAAACTTTTCATTGCTGGAGCAGATCGGTGGCAAAGTGCCCACTTCATACGGGTTTTACGAAAGTACACAAGTAGATTTGGCAAGAATACCAAGTGAAATTATCTTTCTAGTACAACTTTTACTTGAACTGTTTCTTTGAGGTAGCGTCTGTATCTGTAACTCAGTAAGACCTCGGTGCACTGACTTTGTACTATCACGTGCTGTTATGAAAATTGATTACAAAATCCTAGAAAACATGATAGTTTCTTTCGAATAGCAAGAATTTCTACAGAAGATTATGAAGAAAAGTAATCCGAATGAACCAAGTCACGTGCTTGGAATATGTAAAGAGATCGTAACTTCTACGGAAGATTAAGAACAAAAAATAGTTCGAATGTACTGTTTTAAAATATGAACTTTGGACCTTTGTTAACCAATACAGAAGAACATGTTAGGTACTCAAATTCTCTTTCTTAACCAATAAAGGACGTCTTAACCCCCCCCCCCTCCCCAAGTTCGCTTTACGACACTTGGTAAACGTCTTCAACTCGAAGCTTGCTTCAATAACTGGTACTGCGTCTCCCGGTGGGAAAGCGGTAAGTTTGCGGACTTACAACGCTAAAATATAGGGTTCGATTCTCCGCGGTGGACAAAGCCGATAGCTCAAACTGGTCCCATTAATTTGAAGCCAGGCATTAGTCCTACGTGCTTTGCTGCACAGAATATTATCCTGTTGAAAAACATATCTTTCTAATTACCAAAAAACCAACAACAACTCCGCCGTGAATCCTAACATACTTGAGATATTTTGACACCAATGGTAATTTAGGCATTCAGGCGCTTTTCACGTAAAAGGCAACCCAAACTATACTCCCCCCCCCCCTCACACACACACAACACTTCTTTTTCACATTTCTAGCATCGTGGTAATAGAGTCGGTAGATTCTATATATAGAGATGGCCAATATGCTCAATCGGCATAATATAAATATACACGCTAAAGGATCAACAACGACAGAGAGTTTTATTTTAAAAGATAATTTCCATTCACTTTGATTTGTTTCTCTACCCAACAAGCCCCAAAACAAGGCAAGAAACCATCGCTTAGACACCAAGCCAGGAAATGGCCAACTCGGCAATTTGTTCAACTTTCTTCTTCTTGTATAACAACTTTCGAGTTATTCATCTGTCTGCTTCTACACCCATAATCAACCACCGCTTCCAAACTGATACACCCATAATCAGCCACCGCTTCCAAACTGATACGCCCATAATCAACCACCGCTTCCAAACTGAACGAAATAGCTTCCTTCACTCCATGAAGTTGGCGAGCATTCGTCAAGATCTTAGTGCTGATGAACTCTACATTAAAAAAACAATTACTGAGGATTGTGTATATCAGTCCTTCCAAAATAGCCATATATTCGCGGAGAACACTCTACACACAGAGACCTAACAGGTTACACTTGTTTACTCGTAGTCACTTTGGATAAAGTCACTGTGACTTTGTTAAAAATGATTTCTGGCATTTTTTTACAATCCTGACAAAAGAACATATGTCACTCTCTAACAGATGTCTGGAGCTGGCTTGATTTTTTTTTATTTGTTGTTCTGTTAAATTTCCGAAACTGTTAGATGGTCTTTTGCACATTATATCGCGCGTGACGAACCACTGCAGTTAAATCAGTTATGGATTTTTCACATACTTTAACAGTCTATAATCTCCTCTCTCTCTGTAACACAGATAATTATCGAAGTTTCATGTTACGCAAATACACATACACTCTTGAAACCAGTGTGTCTATTTTGTGTCCACGGAGTTTCTTTGCTGTATGGACCATGTCGGTAGGGCAGTGTAAGAGTTGATAGAATAGTACATAAGTATTTTTTTTCTTCGTTTACGTTTTTCTTTCTGCATTTCTGAATTATTTTCTCACAATTGTCAAGCCAGTTCATCCTACTTTATAACCAGGCAGCAACTTGCAAAAGATACGTGTCAAAACCCCTGACTAAGAGTTAGTGCATTTTCGATAAAATAATAAATGTCTGTTATCTGTAAAACAGATATGTAAAGTTATTAAGCTAAATGATATTCCCTTGATGAAACTAAAATATATTTTTTACTTGTATTTCCGCTCTCTTATGAGGCATATCAAAGATTAATCATCCGGTACGTTTGCTCATCTTCTTCAGTACATGTGTATGGGTTTCTCTGGTTATGTATATTATGGTGAGAAGAACCTTATAGCAGATTTTGATTTTTTTTTTTAGAAAAATGAGACTATCTTATATCATAATGGGAGCTACCAATAAATCGTTATTTCGAATTTGAACTTATAATATTCATAAGCGCTGTCATAACCGACTTGTATGTTTGTTGTAACGCATTGGGCTCTCTGTGCTTTGCTCACTAAAACTGGATTTCGATATCTGTGGTGGGCACATCACAGAAAGCCCATTGTCTAGCTTTGTTCTTAACAACAAACAAACAAACTGATTCATAATGGAAGTCCCTAATTTAGCAGTGAAAGACTAGAGCGAATGCAGCTTGTCATCACCACCCACAATCAACTCTTGGGCTATTCTTTTATCAACGAATAGTTAGATTGACCGTCACTTATAACGTTCTCATGGTTGAAAGGGCGAGTATGTATGGTGAAATAGGGATTCAAACCCGCGACCCTCAGATTGCGAGTCAAGCGTCCTAATCACCTGGTCATGAAACACCTGTTAATACACCTGTATTTTAAAATTTTGCAAATTAAGTACACACACATTTATCCTTTAAGATGCTCCATATCTGGCAAAAGCTTTAATAGGAATCTAAAAATGTTAGAGTTGCCCATAAATCAGGCTTGGAACTTAAAAGAATTTCTGTGACAGTTAATAAAGTGAATATAATATTTAACAGTGCCGCATTGGTTGACAAAACGTGTTCAGAACTAACTTGCTCTACGTACATTAATAAAGCATGTAAGGAAATTTCAAATCAAAACAAATTTCAAAGTTTAACATATCATATGTGAGATGAGTTAATAAGAACATCTCCCAGACCGTTTCTAAAAAATAATTCTTAAAATTACATAACAGCTTTCCAAACGTCATCAGTTGCATCAACTTTTGAAATACGTTAAATAGAGAAAAATAGAACCAAACACCAGAATGCATCCTTTGTGTTCTTGTAATAATGGGTTCTAATACCCGTAATTATAATAATCGATAAAGGTTTCAATACCCGTAATTGTAATAATGGATAAAGGTTCCAATATCCGTAATTGTAATAATGGATAAAGGTTCCAATACTTGTAATTGTAATAACTGATAAAGGTTACAATGCCCGTAATTGTGATAATGGATAAAGATTCCAATATCCGTAATTGTAATAATGGATAAAGGTTCCCATACCCGTAATTGTAATAACTGATAACGGTTCCAATACCCGTAATTGTGATAATGGATAAAGATTGAAATACCCGTAATTGTAATAATGGATAATATTCCAATATCCGTAATTGTAATAATGGATAAAGGTTCCAATACCCGTAATTATAATAATGGATAAAGGTTCCAATACCCGTAATAGTAATAATGGGTAAAGGTTCCAATACCCGTAATAGTAATAATGGATAAAGGTTCCAATTCCCGAAACTTTAATAAATGATAAAGGTTCCAATACCCCTAATTGATTGTTATAATCTATAACGCTTCTCCACATTGAAGTTCTAGATCAATTTGTCTAGAAAGACACAGCATAATACTTCACGGGTAAGAAGCCCCCCAGTGGCACAGGTTTGCGGATTTATACTGCTAGAAACCGGATTTCGATACCCGTGGTGGGTAGAGCATAGATAGCCCTTTGTGCAGCTTTGTGTTTAATATCCAACAACAACAAACCAGGCAAGAAATATTTGATGCTTTCTATTATTTCCCTTGAAATGAATACTATTAATTGCTTGGACTATATATAGTTTACAATAATTATCTTGCCAGTTGGTGAAGAGGAATTTCTCACCACTCTGGATAAGGTAGACTAAATTTTTATATGCAAATAAATAAGTTTTCAGTTTATTCTTGTTCGTTTTTTTGTTTTTTTTCTACTTAAGGTCGTAAAATAAATCGCTTGGTGACACTGGGATTATTTTTGTTTTTCACGAGAGCTATAGCTACTGATCTTGTGGGATTCGGTTACAACTAACTGGATAACGAGTATTTTCTCCCCTCCTTTAATTTGGGTTTTATTACACAATTTTTTCTCTAACGCGTACAACGTTCTGTCACTGTTCTATACTGTTCAACGGCCGTCATCAGCTTGTGACCTCATTCTTGGTAATTTACTTTTGAAAAGGTGCGTATAATATGGATAAAATCTAGCCCCGTGCAGCGCCACACTGTAACTTTGCACTAGGGGTGAACACGTATAATCATCTTACACAACAATTATAACACATTTTATCTAACAACAAAAGCACAAAACTGTTCCTTTTTTTATTCTTTATAGGGTCTAGGTACAAGGAGCAAGATAGATCCTCCCATTCCTTGCCGTTGTATGAAGTCCAATACGTGGGAACTCGGGGACAGATTTTAAACGGTTCGTCACACGCTTCACAGGGTCGCGTGGCATTATAGAGGGCGCTGTCAACAGAAGCTGGTTTAATAAAGACGTAATTCCTAATCCTGTCAAGGCGTGACTTGACTTCTTTGACAAAATTCAGCCGTGAGTGACATCCGAACTCGACATTTATGACTTAGCTCTGCAAGGTTTGTACAAACAAGGTTGAGCTTTTCTGTTTGTGTTCTTGAACTTACTATGTTGTTTTGGCTGTTTACACCTTTGAGTAGTTACACCGAATGTCAATACTTGAACAGTAACTGTTCGTAAATACCGTTTTATACAGCGTGTTAATGTTAATATTTGCCTAAAGAAGTATAAGGTGGTAGAAGATATTTACTAACATGATAACAGTGGTACAGGATTAGAGAGAATAATTTCAGGTTTAAAAGACCACCAGAAAAGAGAGAAACGTAGTCCTTGTTCTTATCTTTCTATATTGTTTGTCAAATAAACTTTAGGTAAAATACATTCAAGATTGCTTATTTATCATGTCGATAGACAATGTGTGCGCACACAAACACTCTATGTTGATGACCCGAACTAGAAACGTGTTTATTTAAAAGACAAAAATCAGTCTCTTAAGAACTAAGTTGCAAAAAACAAATGTAAATGATAAAATATTAAACTAATTTTAGTTTACAAATATGTTGTAACGTATATGATAAAAATATACAGAGTCCTGCTACTAATAGTTCTTGATGTGGTGTGAAGGATGGCACATCAAATGTGCAAAACATACCTTGAATGTGAGGTTTAATTTTTAACTTTCTTCAATATCACTGTTTTTCTTCGTGTGAATATAAAATTTGTATATCTGTACGGTTAATAACATATGATCAAACGTAAGCTAATTATGTAGATAGGAAATAAAAATCAACTCCTAAATTAATGAAGTCAATTCTGTTGCTTAGAACTAACAATTAGCTGGTAAATTAACGAAGCTAATTAATTCTATAGACCAGGATTAAAAGTCAACTTTTAAATTAATGACACCGGTTCTGTATAACAATCTGAAGAGTACAAAATTTTATCAACCAACGCACTTGAAAGCTTAAAATCTATAATGATTAATTTGTTTGTTTGTAGTTAAGCTACACAATGGGCTATCTCTGTTGTGCCCACCACGGGTATCGAAACCCGGTTTCTAGCGTTATAAGCCCACAGACTTACCGATGTGTCACTGGTGAGGGGGCTATAATGATTAGAATATGAGCCATCAGTAACAAGCGTTATATTTGAATTATGTTTTAATTTGTGGTGATAAGAAGAGCTTAAACTTTGCCTTGTTGGTCATGAAAATTGATCATATATATATATGCATGTATATAAGCACTTAGATCACTATTATGTCTGTAGTATCCCAGCCGGCCTGACGATTCTTGGTATTGGGCGAAAGGCCCCGTCAACACTAGATTTGGCAGATGTACTGGGGTTTACACATTATAATATGTTCTCCTTTAATGTCCTTTATGGGTTCTTAGAATTTCATAAAGAACAAACCTGTGTACTCGGCAACACCCGTTTATCACTGACGTCTATCTGAAAACATCATGTGATAACATTTTTAAGGAATTGTACATATATATATATTTCTGTATACGTATTTTTTATTTAATATTTTTAATTCTAGTGGGTTATTCATGTTCAAGTACAACAGTGGCACAGCGGTATGTCTGCGGACTTATAACGCTAGAAACCGGGTTTCGATACCCGTGGTGGGCATAGCCCAAATAGCCCATTGTGTAGCTTTGTGTAGATTTTTTGAAACAAGCAACAAATATTAAAGGAAACATGGGTGCAAGAATTACCAGGAAAACAGGAACCTGACATCAGATTTTCATTCGATAATTGATTATATATATATTTTTTTTTTCTTCCTTTCTGTCAACATGATTTTTCAGCCTTAAGCACAACAGCACCTGTATGTAAGTTTTAGCAAAGCAGAAAACATACACACACACACATATACGTATACGTTAACAACATCACTTGATTCTAGAAATGAGATATAACAAGTTGATGTTCAAGAAAGACCTAAGAATATTATTCATAAAATCGGTTATTTTGATAATGTTGCATAGGTTGACTACAAGTTACAAACAGATATCATTTCCAATATAGATATGTATATCATACTCGAACTTGACTGCGAAATATTGTACTCAACCATACAAATAGTTGCGCAAATATTAAACTCGACCTTAGTGATCGAGTACATTTTCAAGATGGTCCTATTTTTCCAAGAATTTACCTTCATGTTTACGACAAAGTGTTTTCGAAAATATTCTCCCTTTTTAAAGTATCCTACCCTTGGTTAAAATATTTGTTATTATTTTGCACACTATTTTCAGTTTTATTATTTTTATACTTCACTGCATATTTTATATTTGTTGGTAGTTAAGCACGGGCCTCGAAAGCAGTTTTTTAGGGTTATTAATTCGCAGATTTACAGCTGAGCCACTGAGGATCGTATATTTCATAACTGTTAAGATCTTCAATTTTGTAGAAAATGTTTGCGTTCTTCGGTCTGTGACGGAGTCGTCAACAGAAAACTCCAAAAAGGTCAGCCTAAGCACCAACAAATTATGCATGTTTTAGTTTTCTATACTCAAGAGCCCATTGTTCGCGTCTCGTTGCCACAAAATTGCTCTGCACTTTGGGGCTGTGAATACGTTACAATATTAAACATATTGACAGTCAAATCCCACTCTTCCATTAAAGTAGTCCAAGGGTTGACGATAGATGCTGTTGACTAGCTGTCTTCCCTCTAGTCCGTCTACTCAAAATTAGGGACGGCAAGCGCAAATATCTCTTGTTTAGCTTTGTACAAATATACAAAATAAACTAACAAATAATTTTTAAAATCATAATAAAGAAATTCACATCCTATAGATACAAGTGAAAGCTCAATAACTTTGATATTTTGAAAATAGTGAGCACCTCACAAAGAAAGGTTGAGGTGAATGACGTGGTTCGATTTTTAAGCAATAACTTGACAATATGGCAGTCGAAAAATACTTGTATTTTAGTCTCCCATACGTTTCCTTCTGAACCTCCCCTAAATGTAGTCTTGTTACTTACCTATTAGTTAAACGATTACTTGTTATGACATAACCACGTCCATCCTCACGTTACAAAGCGACATCATATTTACGTATTGACAAAGTGAGATCTATGGATCTATTGGTAATGTGCAAAGAGTGTGAATCTGAGTGTTTATGGTTCGCGTCCCGTTACTGCAAAAATGTGATCCGCACTTTGGGGTCACAAGTGCGTTAGTCAGTCAAACAAGAGTGACCCAAGGTTGATGGTAAGTGATATTAACTACCTATCTTCCTTCTAGTTTATCAGTTCAAAATAAGGGACATCTACGCATCTCTTGTGTAGCTTTACAGGAAATTCGAAAACAAACATACGAGAATCATGTTTTTTTTAAAAAAAAAACAGGAATTATAGTAATTTTATTCATTACTCTTGGATATTTTTTTTTCTCTTTACAACATGCTGCTGAGTAAGAGTAGGGCTATCTATTTTAGCAATCTTCGAATAATGAGGGTGTCTGGGTGTGTCCCTATGGATAGAAAATATATTTTTATTTTGCCAAAAAAAATAATTAACAGTTAAGTTGGAATCCAACCAGTTATCATATAGATTATCAGATGAAATAAGATTAATGGATAATTTTAAATTCAGTAAGTTATTATAGGTTATTAATATAAATCGCCTTTCAGAAATCTACTTTTTATAATCTAGGTTATATTATGTGGAAATTCGTGAAAATTCACACAAACAATATTCGATTCCATAAGATCTAAGAACATTTAGGTTTTTTGTGGCTTCATATATTAAAGGGCCCGGCATGGCCAGGTGGTTATGGCGCTCGACTCGCAATCTGAGGGTCGCGGGTTCGAATCCTCGTCCCACCAAACATGCTCGTCCTTTCAGCCGTGGGGGTGTTATAATGTGACGGCCAATCCCACTATTCGTTGGTAAAAGAGTAGCCCAAGAGTTGGCGGTGGGTGGTGATGACTAGCTGCCTTCCCTCTAGTCTTACACTGCTAAATTAGAGACGGCTAGCACAGATAGCCCTCGTGTAGCATTGCGCGAAATTCAAAACAAAACAATATATTAAAGACCTCGTTTTGGTGTATACTTTTAAAGCACTGAACCGCTGAATCTAGAGCATTTAGCCAGCACGTGATGAGATTTTTCGATTAATCAGTTTTAAAACTGAGTTACATATAATGTAAATGTACATTTTGTGGATTTATTAAGAAAGCACAACAGTTATTCAAAATATTCCGCCCGGTTAATATTTATGCTACTATCGTGACGTTAACTTCAATTCGATTGAAACTTGATGCAACAATAGGAAGTTCTCACATTCATCATTATGCCGGTAAAAATTATTTCATCGGACATGTAAAAAAAACAAATCTGATAAAAAATATAATGAGTGAAATAAATAAATTAACCTCATCTCGAACAAGAACACCACTTATTCTGGGGTGAAACAATGGAAATTTAGTAACGTTTGAGGAAACCTTTGTTTCAACACAAGAACATCACTTATTGAAGGATGAAACAATGGAAACTTAGTAAAGTTTGAGAAAATCTTTGTTTCAACAATTTACGCAAAAAATATCGCCAAGTCCAAACATTTAGTTTGACTGATGTTTATATAATTTATACCAAAAGCATTTCATTTTTATGATAGTTCAGAAGATAATAACGTTTTTGAAAATTCTGAAGCACAAAGGATTATACATTTATAGTAACAATAACATTAATATGCCTAGGACTGGGGACTGCTTTCTTTGATTGTAGTTAAGCACAAAACTACACAATGGACTATCTGTTGTGTGCCTACCACGGGTATCGAAACCAGGTTTTTAGCGTTGTAAGCCTTTAGACTTACTGTTGAGCCACTGGAGGGGGGACTGATTCAAACCACAATAGATAAAAAGATGAAATTATTATATTTTTCCTTTACAAGATCATTTTGTGTTGACTATTTTTTCTTTATTTATTAAAAATCTAAACAAAACTGTATTTAGCTGGGCAATACAAGATATTTACGTTGTAATAATAAACTTTAAGTTCAAACTACTTTATGTTTTTATAGTAATAATGAAATCCTATAATTATCGATGGGGTACATATGAAACTCCAACCGGGTTTCTAAACAATTTGTTTTAACTTATTTATGCACCAATTTGCTTGTAGGTTGATGGCTTTATTTGTTAAAGAGTCGCTAATACAATAGGAGTTACATAAAAAAGTAACCATAAATAAAGTCAATATTGCAATTAATTAATTATGTTACTGATTGAATTTCTCTTGTATTTTACATAGAAAATAAGTGAATTAACCATTGTTTGGGGAGTCTATTCTAGACAAAAACATAAAATTACTTAATATGTGGACTCCAACAGAAAATGGTATAATAACAGTTCAGTAATTTGAGGGTTAAATATACACTTAATGATCATGTCACTTAAACATTAATCTAGCAGTAAACTAAATTAAAGAAAGAACGCTTAAAATAAAATAGTTATAATAATTAGACAAATTAAACAATATGAAAAACATAATATACTAGAAAAAAATATATATATACAAACGAACATTAAAGCTTTATAATCCAAATTGCAAGTGAGGGAGATATTTTTTGATGGGTTGATTCCATTCCCAAACAAAGCTTTCCAGTACTCTTTTAAAAAAAACAAAAAACAATTCTGAATAGAGATTTGAACCACTTGTGATATCTGGAATCTGAATTTCCCCACCAGCGTGGCCGAATTCGCACTACTTTTCAGGCTATAAAGGAATAAAACCTATTCTCGCATCTAAAATCTCACACAAAATACGGCAATGTTGCGCAATACAAGATCTTGTTCCTCAGCTTTATCAAGCCGTTTTCTCCGCGGTCGCGAGTTCTGTCGATAGTAATGACCAAGAAAGGCACAATGAAACTTAATTTTTGCTATAAGGTGGTTTAGTGCAGTACCTATCTTATGTTAACGCTTCTACTATTTTGTGCAAGAGGAACACAGTCTGGTCAACCATCTAAACTCTGAATCTTCATGGCCGAACAATATTAAGGGGTGAATTCATTTGGCAATAAAGTGTGCTGTTTTAGGTTAATAAATGGGGACCTTTATTGGAATACATTTTTTGTTTAGTCTAAGGTGAATACCAAAAACCCTGACACCCTTCTGTAGCCCGTCCAATACCCGAATTTGGTTTCATCGACTCGACGACTAGGTGTCAAATGGAACTCAGTATCAAACCAAGTCATGGCTTGCATATTACTAACTTTATGCTCTTTTAACTCTTCGGTAAAGTACTTTAGCAAATACTATGATAAAACCGAGGGCTTCTGTTGCAACTGAAATAACTCAAACGCACTGCAACGCACTTGCACCGTCAAAGGCATAGGAAGATTTTGGAGAATAATATACATTTAAAACAAACAAGATAATCCTTCAGACACGACTAATATTCTTGTAACTTCATGTACTAAACAAGATCAGAACTCCCTACTAAATTGAAGACAAAAACAAGCTACAAACGTGACTGAAAAAATATAAAGGAGCATGTTTACAAAGCCGTAAGTTGAACTGTATCATAATTTCTGAGTGAAAGATCAAGACAAACATACAATATACATCCACTACCTAAGCAAACGTTTACATTCAAACCACGAAAAGTTCATGATAAATCAACCAATCAACATAATAAGTTTTAAAAACCAATTAATGATTTAAAACAAGAACAACTAAAAAAATTCGAAAAGACAGAATTAAGTTTAAAATAATTGTATCAGTTAAGCTTAAAGGCTTGAGTATTCCAATTCTTTCTCTCCACAACATGGAAAACGTGGAACGTGCTTAAAACTATAAAACAAAAATATCAAAAATAGAAATCTTGCATCACTTACTTGAGGAAAAGTGACTGTGAGCTACATCTTGAATATAAGTTCTGATATAACCAAAGACTTAGAGATAACATTAACTTTCAAACACTTCAAGTTGCAGTAAAAACACTAGATATCATAACAAGAGGTCTGGCATGACCTGATAGATAGGGCACTCTGCTTGTGAGTTCGAATCCCGTCACCGCATATGCTTGCCCTTTCGGCTGTTGGGGCGTTATAATGTGACGGTCAATCCCACTTTTCGTTGGTAAAAGAGTAGCCCAAGGGTTGTCAGTGAATGGTGTTAACTAGCTGCCTTTCCTCTACCTAACTGACTAACACTAAATATCGGGTTTCGACAGGGCATAGATAGCCCATTGTATGGTTTTGTGCTCACTAACAACCAAACCTGCCTTCCCTCTAGTTTATCACTTGTAAATTATGGACGGCCAGCGCAGATAACTCTTGAGCAGCTTTGCAAAAAATTGAGAAACAAACAAACAAACAAAACCATAAAGTTTTGTGGACTGTAATTGCGAACAACTAAGTGAAGTGATGAATTGCACTGAATGCAATAATTGTATCATTCATGGACATAGCCCTGAATTGGGAAGTTTAACTCACTGTCTTAATCACAGTGTTTATGCTTTGATTCTTGAATACGCATATGATATTTGAAAATAAATACAGTAGCAAAGGAGGGAGGAAAAGTCTAGTTTGAACCTGACCCTCCCAGGTCTACAAGCCCAAAATCTCGATACCAAACCGAACGAACGAGCAAACATAACCAAAAATAAAGTTCACTGCAATAATTATAGACTCTTGCTGTAGTTATTGTCAAACCTGCACTCTTCCATGTCTTCACTTGTACATACACGTAAAAATTATGGCAAGCTTAAAACATATTTGTCTCCACCAACTGATACATTAAAAGAAAAATTAAAATTGTTCATATAAAGAGCCCCTCAGTGGCACAACGGTATGTCTGCGTACTTACAACGCTAGAATCCGGGTTTTCATACCCGTGGTGGGCAGAGCACAGATAGCCCATTGTATTCTTTTTGCTTATTTACAAACAAACTAACAATCATGTAAAGAAGGTTTAATATCATAATTAAATTTTTAAAACATATTGCCATTGAGAGAGGATTTAATAGTAACATTACTGATAGAATTTTTAAGTTTTGTAACATTAAACACTTCACGGTGTACTAGACTTAAAGTTACTAAGGTTGAGTTTGTTTGTTTGTTTTGGAATTTCGCGCAAAGCTACACGAGGGCTATCTGCGCTAGCCGTCCCTAATTTAGCA